>NC_058130.1:353102001-353186078 GCF_016433145.1 Gracilinanus agilis | reverse complement strand
ATACCTGCTCAGAACTTTGAACTGATAGCAAAGACTGGTGTAAAAAAAAAAAAAAAAAAAAAAAACCCTTAAACTCAGCAGAACTCAATCAAAAGAACCTTAAATTGAAATCAAGGGTGAACTTTTAAAACCTCGGAACTGAATGAGCTTTAATTCTGTTTTAAAAAGGCTGTATCTTACTGTATATTGTTAATTAGTTTTGTAAATTAATCTTGCTTATATCGTTGATTTTCCTGTTGCACTGAATCATTTTACACTAATGAAGTTTCTGCTTATGATGTTATTATATTTACTAATTTACCTAAAGCTTACTGTATCAAAAACAATGCGGTTATATGTATCACCTATGAACATCTTATAGAGCACATGTCTTTAAAATTTATTCTGTCTTGGTAATTGCAAAGAACCTTGAAAGTTTTCCATGCTTTAACTATTACCTTGTAATTTTACAAGAGATCTTTTTTAACTTTTACTTTAAATCCTTAAGAAAATGTTGTCTTAAAGGATAAAGCTTTTATATATTTTATTATAAGAGATATTATTGCCTTAAATGGGTAGAAGCATTCCTATCCAGGATTTTTTTTAAAACAGGAAGCCAAGGAGCTCCTGTATATTCTTATCTGAGGATGATTATACCAGAAGGTTTCTTTGTTTAAATATCACATTTTGCTATGGAAGCAATAACGGCATTTGCCAAGGGTTACAGGTTGTAACAAGTATATGATTTTAAACATCACTGTTTATTGTTTAAAATGTGCTATTGGAAATAATGGTACTCTATTTGAATGTGCATTGTGAATCTGCTATTTGTAAAACCCACTTTCTCTCATAGAAAGTCTCATTTTTGGGTAACATAACCCTTCTAGTTCTAAGCTATATATATATTTTTGATTTTTAAAACATTTTTTTTAATGAGAGAAATTGATTTTCCCTTTTTCTCATCTTGTACTGGAAGTACATATATAATCATTATTTATCCTTTTTCTGATTCTACAGCAAATACCTGAGCCTATAGGACTGTGATTTAAATGCCTCTCTGATTCCAGAAGGGAATATGAAAGCCATTAATAGTGCTAAAGAAAGCACATGGTCAGAGACTTGACTGACTAAGATCTGCATAATAGCAGTTCTATGCCAATACTTTAGGGCTTGAAGTTGGGGTTTGAGTCCTGGAGTTCCAGTCTTTTCTAAAACTTTAGAGGACGTGGGTCCCCTCGACTTAGATTCCTAGAAAGCACCTAAGATTGGTTATTTACTTGGCTCACTTCCCTAAAAAGCTGATGATAAGTCAGATCAGAGAGAGACATTTTCCTTAAGTCCTGGCCCTGGATGGGTAATTGCACACTGTTGAATTCACTTTAATTAGACCTTCATTCAAAGGTCTAAGTTTATTTTCCCTAGATTTTGCACATTTTACATTTACAAGTTAATTTTTCATCTTTTTTCTTGAATTCTATTCTTTGTATTTTGTCATCCTTACCTGACCTGAGATACCCTTTTTTTTAGAAAAAAGGTGTGTTTAAGAATTATCTCACGGGGATATCTGTTAAGTTTTTTAAAATTCGATAATGTGAAAATATATATTTATTTAACTCTTTTAGGAGTAATTTCACGGGGAATTATATAAAATCTTAGAAGAAAATGTATGTTTTGTAATCTATAATGTAAGGTTTAAATTCTTTTGAGAATAATTTCAGGATAAGGACCTTGCCATCTCCCCAGAATCCAGATGACGAACTTGTTTTGGTGAGGACCATGAAGATGTCTGAAAAGCCTTCACTGTACCATGAAGACCAAACTTTGAACTTTGGGGTGCAGTTGATTGAACTATGGGGAGTTGAAATTGAGTTGTATGTATTGTTTTAAATTGTACACTGTTATGCCAGTGGGGGACAGCCCCCCAAATTGGTTTTTTGTCAATGCGTCTAATTTTAACCATTTGTTCATCTATTTCTTTATCCCCAAATTCCTGAAAAATTTAGAAGCTGTTATTTTTACAGGTCCAGCGAAGAAAAAAGGACTAACCTTTTTTTTTGCCGGACCTCACGGGGAATTGTAAAAAGGAATTGGAAAAAACCATCTAAAAATGTATATATTTCTATGGACAAGGGAAATGTATCAAAACTACATTTCCCTTGATCCAACATGGTCCAACTGGTTTCCGTTTCCGACGTCTTGACGCAGGGGAGCGCTTAAATCTCGTGGGTTAGGAGGGAGTGCTCTCTCTTCTTTGGGGAGTAGGAACTTGGCTAGGAGGCAGTATGGTGGCGGCAGTTTTGAATGCTTACAAGCGCGTGGTCTAATGATTTTATCTATCAACATGGCTTTAATTAAAATACTAATTTATATTATTATACAAGCCTTTATCATTTTTCATATTTATACCAATCAATAAATGGGCAAGGGACATGAATAGGCAATTTTCAGATAAAGAAATCAAAACTATCAATAAGCACATGGGAAAGTGTTCTAAATCTCTAATAATTAGAGAAATATAAGTCAAAACAACTCTGAGGTATCACCTCATATCTGGCAGATTGGCTAAAATGACAACAAGGGAGGGTAATGAATGTTGGAGGGAATGTGGCAAAATTGGGACATAAATACACCACTGGTGGAGTTTTGAATTGATCCAACCATTCTGAATGGCAATTTGGAACTATGCCCAAGGAGTGCCTGTCTTTTGATCTAGTCATACCATTGCTGGGTTTGTACCCCAAAGAGATCATAGGGAAAAAGACATGTACAAATATATTTATAGCCATGCTTTTTGTGGTGGCAAAAAACTGGAAAATGAGAGAATGCCTTTCATTTGGGGAATGGCTGAACAAATTGTGGTATATGCTGGTGATGGAATACTATTGTGCTCAAAGGAATAATAAACTGGAGGAATTCCATGTGAACTGGAAAGCTCTCCAGGAATTGATGCAGAGTGAAAGAAGCAGAACCAGAACACTGTACACAGAGACTGATACACTGTGGTAAAATGGAATGTAATAGACTTCTGTACTAGCAGCAATGCAATAACCTAGGACAATTCTGAGGGATTTATGGAAAAGAACGCTACCCACATTCAGAGGAAGAACTACAGGAGTAGAAACACAGAAGAAAAACAACTGCTTGAACACATGGCTTAATGCAGACACAATTTGGTATGTAGACTCTTAATGGCCACCTTAGAACAATTATCAATAATATCGAAACAGGTTTTGATCAATGACACATGAAGGAACCAGTGAAAATACACGTTGGTTACAGTGGAGGGGGGTGTTGGGAGAGGAGAGAGTAAAAACATGAATTATGTAGCCATGGAAAAAATTTTTTTCTAAAAAATAAAATAAAAAATCCAATGAGATGGGAAGCATCAGATCAAGAATGGGAAATAGTTCACTTTGAATAAAAAAATCACATTCAAGTACATTAGAGGAGTTGCTATGCTACAAATCTATATATAATTAGAGAGCTTAAAACGTCAGGGTAGGAAGTTTATATTTTCATCCTATAGGTAATAGGGAGACACTCAAGTGTTTTAGCATTGGAGTGACATGTAGGGATTCCAAATTGAAGCACAGAATAACAAATGATTATACCATTTCCCAGTAACATTGGTAATGCTAGCTTGATTAACAATCTCTGCACAATAGGTAGAAAAATAGGGGTGGCAAAAAAAAATATAAATCATGCCATGGCTGATTTTGAAAGGCAGGGCCTGGTGGAGTCTCTGTTACCTTGTGTTTCTAATGGTTAGGCATAAACAGTTATGACCCAATGTTCATTCTAATATTGAATAGTTTATCTCCTCCCAGATGGAGAGACTTAAGAAAGTCTATGTTCCTGCACTGGGGAGCCAGTATGGAGGGGATCAGGTGTTAAGATGGCCCACTCCCTGATTCCACTTGATGGTCAAGGCAGTATGATTCATTAAGACTAGCTAGACTGTCTTAATTACAAAAATAGTCTCTTTGCAGCTATGTATAATAAGGAACCATCTTTTTCTCAAGGTCACAATCTTTATAATAGTTGGTAGAATAGTAAGAAGTGCATTCTAGTTCCTCTGACAAAATTCTTCCACTTTGAATAAAAAAAACACATTCAAGTACATTAGAGGAGCTGCTATGCTACAAGACTAGACATAAGTAGAAAACTTTAAAATATCAAACTATATTTTCACCCTTTGGGCAATAGGAAGACACTAAAGTTTTTCCACAAAGATCTAAAGAATGTACTAGACTGAAACCTTTTTCAAGACATTTTTTTAAATAGTGAGTCAAAATGGGGGCCGCTGGGTAGCTCAGTGGATTAAGAGCCAGGCCTAGAGATGGGAGGTCCTAGGGTTCAAATCTGGCCTTAAACACTTCCTTGCTGTGTGACCCTGGGCAAATCACTTAACTCCCATTGCCTAGCCCTTACCACTCTTCTGCCTTGGAGCCAATACCCAATATTGACTCCAAGATGGAAGGTAAAGTTTTAAAAAAAATAATGAGTCATTTTTCCAGATGAATATTGGTAAATAGAGAAGCCTGTGGACACTTAGGGAGTGGGAGGAATGAGTCATTGAGAACATTCTAGTTGGTTGATTGCTGTCCTTCATAATGGAAGAAGACCAAAATTACAAAACTGAGTAATATCTTTTGACTTGCAATAAATTAAATTTAAGGGAGGCAAAGTTGCACAAAGTAATCAGCCTTGCTTTCTCTCCTAGAGGCATCAAAATCTAATGGCAAGACAAAATTCATGACAACTGGTGATGGCTCAGGATGCAGTAGATGACCTTGGACTCAAACCCAGAAAAAAAGTAAATCCAAAATATCTAAAATAAAAGGTTAAAAAAATCTCAGTCGTGGCACAAGTTCAACTAGAATTTCTGGGAGAGATGAAATAAGGATTTTTGTTTAAGTGCTAAAATCTGATTTTAAGAGCCAAATGAAAGATCTTGAAGAAAAATGGGAAAGTAAATGAGACTTTGGAGAGGAGGGGAAGAAACATAAAGTCAAAATATTATGTTATTAGAAAGTTTCTCGATGAAAATTAGAATAGATCCAGTAGGAGTTAATGGCTCTGTGAGGCGAGAAATATTAAAACAAAAGCAACAGATTGGGGGGAAAGAGAAAATGTAAACTATTTCATAACAAAAAAGTCTGACCTAGAAACAGATCAAGGGGAGATAACTTAAGAATTACTATGCTACTTTAAAGATATGAAAAGATGCCAGGTATTATGTAATTCTGATTTTGCCTCTGTAATATTTGAATTGTTTCATTTCTTTCAGTACTTTTTCTTTGGTCTTAGAGTTTTAAAATTTTGGTGTAATAATCCTGGGATGTTTTATATTAAGGTCTCTTTCTGGAGGTGATTAGTAGATTCTTCCAATTTCTATTTTCCCTCCTTGCTTGAGGATATCAAGGTTCAATACTCTACAACAGATGATGGGACAAACAGAAAGCCTCAGTCTGGTAGGTCTCACATTTTAATGTAGAAGAACCTAAAGTTTAAATTACAATTTAAATTGAAAAAGGTTGGTTTCTCTAATAGCCCACTCCCACAACACATGGACAGAGGAGACCAAACAAGTTATATCCCCAAGATTCAGCTTAATTCAATTTAATGTAACAAGCATTTATAAAACCTAAACCTACAATGTAAACTAAGCACTATTTCACCAGAAATAGAATTATAGTACCAAGCCTTTCAGTTTCAGACATAGACCCTTAGCTTGAAAAGTAAGACTAAACCATTATGATGTGTGATGGGCAAAGTGGAAATCATGGGGGCTAGTTTCCATTGGCTATAAATGGGGCATGTAAGCTACTATGAGAAAAATGAATAAATGAATATCTCAAAGTTTTGATGTATCAGGCTAATCCAGGAAAGATAGTACTAATACATTAGGAGATGTCATATATTTATTTTATTTTCTGAATGATTTTTATTATTATTCGTGAAGTTTAATGCCAAATAAAGCAATCATTGAAATGTAAGTACATAGAAGAAGAGAAAAAGAGGACAGTACATGAAAATGCAGACCTCAAGTATGACAAACTTTTAAAGTATATAATATTGTTAGCATATAGTTTCCAAAGCTGTCATGTTTGTCTGCATTTCTATTTTCTTTTCTCTTTGTTTAAAACAATGATGCCTTCAGAGCCATCTTTTTTCTCCTTTTTATACCTTTTCTTTCTCTTTAGTTTATTATTTTACTCTTTGACATAATTCATTTTCTCATATTGTCTTTCATGAGGTAATACAAAAATAAAGAAAAAATGGGGAGCGCTGTTGGGATAGACCAATCAAACATAGAAGAGGTCACTACCAGATAACATCCTCTTGCAGATAATTGAATGATCATATTTTAGTATCTGAAAAAGAAAAATGCTAGCTGCTTGACTGACTACTAGAAATCTATAGTGAGCATAAATTGCTTATAACATATTATCAGTAAACATCTCTAAGAAGTGATACAGAAGATATCAAAGAGAAAAAGAGGTAGACTGTATCCATATTCAGAGCAAAGAATAACATTACATTTAATGTATTGCTTTTGTAGCCACCTAATGTCAAGATATCTAAGGAAAGGTATCCTTGGAGGACCCCTATAAGGGATATGCAGGAGTTCATAATCTAGAGTCCTGCAGAATAAGTTGCACATAGATAACAATTTACATACTAGAAGGAATATCTCTATTAATAAATCCACAGATCTGTGAAACCATGAATGATTCTTGGTATGGACTATGGTAATAATAATTGGAGCTGAACTTTTAAGAGGTTTGTGAGCTTCTCTAAGTTATTTGCATTATTCCCTCCCTCCATCTCTCCCTCTACCTCTCTGTCTGTCTCTCTCTGTGAGTATTTGTGTATATATCTTTATATAACTATATTTAAACATGGCTATCGATACAGCTATAGGCAAATATAGATAGAGCTATATACACACATACTCCTATAGATGAACACAAAAATATAGAAATATGCTTTCATTCATTCATATGTAATACATATTAAACATGTGCATGCATGTTTACATACATTACATGTACTTATATATAATATACACATGTACTTATAACATAACATAGTATTGATCACATATTTAATTTACTGAATCTTATATTACTATATAATTAATTATGCAAAGATTCCCCAAAGTCTTACTGCAGTTTTAAGGCTTATGATATACAGAGTACATACACATGCATACACATATAAATATGTACTTGTACATAGCTATATTTTATGACATAGGTATATATTTATATATGGGTGATATAAGTATGGATATGTATTTATTTTTTCTTTTAAACCAGATATATGATTTTATTAATAAAGACTCCTTGAAAAGGAAATTACCTGTATCAAGGTAGATTTCTGGAATTTCCTGCACTGGTTCTTCAACTGTTAATCTTAGAGAGGTTCCTGTCCTCATGACTCTGAGATTGGCTTTCTATACACTAAGCTACATTGTGTGTGTGTGTGTGTGTATGTGTGTGTGTGTGTGCTCTCTTGATTACATATGTTTACATATTCTTCTCAAGATACACTCTTAACACATTATAGAAATAGACTTGAGGTCAATAGATATTTTATATTAGTATTGAAACTGAGCCTACCAACTCATTTTACACAGGCAACCAAATGCCCTTAACATAATAACTTTTGACTGTTACTGCCATTTGTTAGATCTAAATCAATCTCCTGGAAATGAAAGTCTTTATTTTCTTTTACTATACATTCCTGGAGCTGGGCAGACCTTTTCTGCTTTATGTATTCATAAGAAATGTGATATATGTTATTTGATTATTTTAACTACTGAAGTTATATTCTCAAAGAATTTATAAAAACAGTTATCAAATCTCCAAATCTTTTGAAAGAGGATGATTGACAATCATTTCCATTATGAGAAAGATCCACATAATTTAAAGATATACAACATAACTAAAATGAAACTTTTCTAAATGCAAAAAGAATATCTTTTCACTATGCAACCTACTCCCTGTCAATAAGTCAGGCATTTGTTTAAACTCCTTCAACTCTCTTAGCCCTTCAATCCTAAATTAAGTCCTAAACTGCTTGACATGAAGATTCCTAAATCTAACCTGACTTCATACTATCATATTTATCAAGCAACTTTCCTCCTACTCTAGAAAAAGCAAGACTACAAAGCAGCAAAAGAGGTGTGTCTATGACATATTAGAAAGAACGCTGGAAAGGATGCTAAGCAGTCCTAAGATTTTATCGGTATTGCAAGGGTATGTAGTGAAAGGAAAGAATACAGAGGTAGCAAGTATAGATAGCTTTTTCAAAGAGGTTAGTTCAGATATCTGCTGGCCAGGCTATCAGTTTGATAGTGAAAGTGATGATAAAATCTATAGATTTTTTTGAAGGCAACAGATTGGGGCATGCGTAAGGGCAGTAAGAAGGAAGCAGTAGATATGGAAAAGCCAAAGAGTGAATAAGAGAACAGGGAGGGAAAACGAAGGGAGGTTGCTTGCCCAGATCAGTATAGAGAGGCCAGGCTAAAAGCAGAGTTGGTAGTTTGGGACTTTTATGTGGGTAACAGTTGTTAGCATGTGGCTGGTATTGGTGGTGTTGAGGTTGATGGGTCACTGATGTAGCACAATACAATACAATGCAATACAATGCAAATCTTCCCTATATATAAATATGCATTTGTTTCATGACTATAATAGGCAGGCAAAATGACATGAGATTCAATACCTAACTGATTCCACGCACAGCCTGAATTCTATTCTATTCATGTGATCACAGTTGGAGATGCTACTTTTCAGTTTCTCTTTTTTTACTACATAGAACCTCTGAATGGATAAGAATGCCACATCTAGGGATGACAGCATGATGAGCAAAACCACTAACCCTACCCCTATTCTGAATGAGACTATCTGAACATTTACAATATATTATCTCCTCCCTAAGAAAATAGATGCTGGTATTTGAGTGATCAAATTGACTGTAGAGGGAGGATGGTGACTGATGACATCTTACAATTTAACAAAGCTATCCAGAGAAAAGCAAAATATCATCCTGTGAGTTCTCCCACCCCCATGAAGGAAATAAATAATGGAAGGAGACAAATATCTGTGCAAATGAAATAACACTCTGAAAATAAATGAATAAAAATCCCTGAATCCACACTGGATGTAATTGTTATTGTTATTATTGTTTGGAAACAAGCAAGACTCATGTCCCAAACTCTCATTTTCAGACTACATTAACCGATTATTAACTATTAAAACCTAAAGATAAATTATTTTATCAGATTACTTCTTAATACGACAGCACTCTGAGAGTGGGGCCTCTTTGGAAACTAACAAAAGACTGGACCAAAACAATATGGTACTGTCTAAGAGACAACAGGGTGGATCAATGGAATAAACTAGAAGTAAATGACCTCAGCAAACTGGTGTTTAGTAAACCCAAAGATTCTAGTTTGGGGGACTAAAACTCACTATTTGACAAAAACTGCTGGGAAAATTGGAAAACAGTATGGGAAAAATTAGGTTTAGATCAATGTCTTACACCCTATACCAAGATAAATACAAATTGGGTAAAGGACATAAATATAGTGAAATCATAAATAATTTAGGTGAACATAGAATAGTATACCTATGAGATCTGTGGGAAAGGAAGGAATTTAAGAACAAGCAAGAGATAAAGAGCGTTAAAAAATGTAAAATGAAAGACTTTGATTATATCAAATTAAAAAGATTTTGTACAAACAAAACCAATGCAACCAAAATTAAAAGGAAAGTAACAAACTGGGAAAATATTTTTATAACAAAACTCTCTAAAAAAGTCAAATTTACAAAAAATCAAGCCATTTCCCAATGGGCAAATGGTCAAGGGATATAACTAGGCAGTTTTCAGATGAAGAAATAAAAATTATCAATAATCACATGAAAAAGTATTCTAAATCCCTCCTGGTTAGAGAAATGAAAATAAAAACAACTCTAAGATACCACCTCACACCTAGCAGACTGGACAATATGGCAGCAAAGTGATAAATGTTGGAGGGGATAGAAACATTGGGAAACTAATACACTGCTGGTAGAGTTGTGAATTGATCCAATTATTCTGGAATGCAAGTTGGAACTATACGCAAAGGGCTTTAAATGACTGTCTGACCTTTGACCTAGCCATACCACTGCTGAGTTTGTACCCCAAAGAGATAATAAGGAAAAAGACTTGCATGAAAATATTTATAGCTGCACTCTTTGTGGTGGCAAAAAACTGGAAAATGAGAGAATGTCCTTCAATTGGGGAATGGTTGAATAAATTGTGGTATCTGATGGTGAAGGAATATTATTGTGGTGAAAGGAATGGTGAACTGGAGGATTTCTATGTGAACTGGAAAGACCTCCAGGAATTAATGCAGAGCAAAAGGAACAGAACCAGGAGAACATTGTACACAGAGACTAATACACTGTGGCACAATCGAATGTAATAGACTTTTCTATTGGCAGCAATGCAATGACCCAGGACAATTCTGAGGGACTTATGAGAAAGAATGCTATCCACATCCAGAGAAAGTACTATTGGAGGAAAAATGCAGAAGAAAAGCAATTGATCAATCATGTGGTTCGATGGAGATATGATTTTGGTTTTGATGATCACTCTATTGCAAATATGAATAACATGGAAATAGGTTTTGAAAAATATTACATGTATAACCAAATGGAATTGCGTGTCAGCTCTGGGAGGGGAAAGGGAAAAGGGATGGGAAAAATTATGAATCATGTAACCATGGAAAAATATTATAAATAAAATAAAATAAATAAAAAAGATTGGACAATGAGTTGTAATAGACCTGACTTCTACATAGAGGCAAGGAGCACTTGAAAAGGAAATACTGAAAGACAGCTAAAGAGAAATAAAAGGGAATATGGGAAGATTGGTGTAAGAAGGGGAAAAAATACATACATATATGTATATGTATATATATATACATATACACATATATATATATATATGGTGTGGTTGCCAGGAATCAATCAGATTTAGATTGATTCCATAATTAAAAATTGACCCAAGTCAGAATGGCTTTTATGGTAATTTATTTACAATTAGGAAGGTTGAAGGTAGGGAAAGAGAGAAAAACTCTGGTCCAGACCAGCAGAGGTCCAGACCGGGTGAGAGTTAAGAGATTAATTAAACTAGGCTACAAGCCATAAGGCCTTAGCAATTAGAGAGGCAAAGAAGTCTCCTTGAGATAGAGACTCTAGAAACACCAAGAGAGTTGCAAGGAAGTCATCCTAACTTACCCACGTGACAATTCAGAGAGGAAGCCACCTGAGGTTTCAGCAGAGATCTTTCAGCACCAAGTTCAAAGCACGAACTGCCTCAACAGGAAGTTACCATCATACTTGAAGGATAGCATCTTTTGTCACTTCCTGGAGGTCCACTTCTAGTTCAAGTGGACAAATGGCAGCCTCAACACTGTTTTGGACTACCCAAAGGGCAGTCCCTTGTTCTTGATTTGTTACTTTTTGTCACTTGTGGGTAACATCTCCCCTCCCCACTAAGAGAGGTGGGGATGACATTATCTCTGGTGGCTAGAGTTTTAACTCTGAATGGGTGGGTGAGCTAATTCCATTTACACATTGGGAAAACAAATAAACCCTACTTCTCCTTTTTCACCTGGGTCTAATTGGGTTTATCTTATCCTTTGAACCATCAATTAGTTGTTCACTGATTACCAACTTGTGTAAGCTTTTGTTATTGTTGTCTTTCAGTTATTTTTATCTTTTCCTGATCCCATTTGGAGTTTTTTTAGTAAATATATTGGAGTGCTTTGTTATTTCTTCTCCAGCTCATTTTATAGAGGAGGAAACTGAAGCAAACAGAGTAAAGTGATTTGCCCAGGGTTACACAGCTAGCAAGAGTCTAAGGCTGGATTTGAACTCAAGAAGATGAGTCTTTCTGACACCAGGCATGGCACTCTATTGTGGAACCTAGCTGCCCTGCATATCAGCTAGCCAGCAGCAAAATCTCTAGCTATCTTTCTGAGAATTAACATGGAGCAAATTCTCTCCAATCTGTTTTCAGTCTAATGGATTAGAAGTACAGACAAAACTCTTGCAGAAAACTTGCTCTCCCTTATTAAAACTGCTTAATAAAATATCTCATGAAACAGCATTTTCCAGAGATCACTTGCCTTACAAATGTTATGCCATACAGTCTGATAATTCATACCAATCTGAGCTTTCCCTCCTACTCATGCCCTCACCCTCTATAAACAATCACATTCCATTAAAAAACAAACAAACATCAGAATGGTAACTATTGCATGCCCTTGCTTCACTAGCCTCTGAAAATGTAATTCCTTTAACTTTTATCCTATCCATATTTCACTTTCTCCCACTAACTCTTTGTTGCATTTTATTTCTCCACCAGTACTAAAGCCAAAGTGACCTTTAAAACCTCATCCCTAGACTTTTTGTGATCATGCCTTGATTGTGCATCAACATTGTTCTTAGAAACCTTAATTTATGCCTATCAACATTAAACATCATTTCAGTTTTGTAATACACAATTCCATGGGGAAATTCAGGTCTCTCAGGGTAGCTGTTGTTCTTGCTCCTGAATTGTTTTGTCTTTGGGTAGGGTATAATCAGCTTTGATAGCTTTATTGTTGGGAGAATTGCCAATAGAGACAACAAACATCCCTTAGCATTTCAGATCAATTGAAAATTCAAGGTGTTGCTGATTAATTCAATGAAAAAGAGGCTAACCTCCAAAATTATGAATAGGCTTGGAAGTCCTTTTCTTTGTTTGGGAACTTAATTCAAATAAGCATTTACTGAGTTCATAAAAGACCCAATATAAGGTGTGATTTTTGGCCTCAATATTTTTCTCTATATATAATATTCTGCTGTCCCTGTCTGTCTTTGTCGCTTTCTCTGTCTCTCCTCTGTCTTTCTGTATTTCTTTTTCTGGGTTTTTCTCTTTTCCATATCTCTTTTTGCATATAGAAATATATAGACAGTATTTATTGTTACATATATATTACATTGCATAGAAAGTCACATAGAGATATAAATACATTTATTCTTGCTGAATTAATATGCACATTTTAAAATTGTCTTTAAAAATCTGCATCATATGTTAATATTCCTATTTTTATCATTTGCAGTTAACACATCATTTCTTCTACCTGTTTTGTGCATACATATGTTGGGAGAAACACTTACATGACCTCTTCTATTTCCATAGATGAAAATGAGATATATATCTAACTAGTCAGATGTAATAGACTCAGATTCATAGCAATGCAAGACTTTTTTCTCCTACAGGCTGAATGTAGGCAGAATAGAGCTGATGACTCCTAATACTGGTTCAATTTTGAATAAAGAAATCCAGGGCCTTTTTTAAGCTGAAGTTCATAGCTGCCAGGAGGAAAGATACATGGATAAATAGCATCAGTTCCAAACACCTGAATAGGGGGGAAAATGATGTTTATTTCAATATAATTAGTTTCCTTTATAATCTTATGTACTTTATTTTAGGCATTTTAAAATATTCTTCAGAGAAAAGTCCCATAAGTTTCACTAGACTGTCAAAGGGAATCATGATACATACATACATGCAAAGTTAAGAACCCTCCTCCAATGTTACCATCCATCTACTCAGTATTTATCTTGTGTATTCTGATTTATATAGGTTGTCTCACTCCCTGAAATGTAAGCCCCTACAAGTAAAGAGGGATCATTTTTGTTTTTTTTCTTCATATATCTAGCACTTAGCACAGTGACCAAAATATAGTAAGCGCTTATGACTTCTTTGATTTGTGAATTAATTGAAAATTTCTTGGCTTGGTTTTTAACTTTGGAGTTCCAAAAAAGTGATCTGACTCCATCTCCCTTTCTAGAAAATATGAGTGGCTGAATATTTTAAATGTATATCAGCAAATATATTCATAATTTTGATGAGCTTCAGTTTCCCCAATTCAATTTTTTTGCCTTTTAATCATGTAATTCATTAAACAGCTTGTCAGGATTAAGGAATATATCATGAAGTGGCAAGCCTCCTAGTATAGCATAGGCTAACAAGTTATGGATTGGTTGTTATTGATGGAAGTACTTCCAATGACAAAGACAATAATGATAATAACTAGAATTTCTATAACCCCTCAAGATTTACTATGTGTCACACACATTATCTTATTTGGGCCTGTAGAATTATGGATCTAGGTTTGTCTTCTTTTATTATGTTTCAAGAATTCTTCATATTATTTGTTTAGGTTTAATATTGCTAATTTGAGAGATTATGAAAAATTTTCTTTCCCTGGAAAACTTTGATGCATCTAGCCAAAAAACTGGAAAACCACTGATCAGTTTATAATCAATTACATCTGAATATTTTATTTTCCAAGATATTTCTCTTCCTCACTAGTTTTTGGAATTTGTTTTTGTTTTTGTTGTTTCAGCTTGTGTGTTAAGTGTTTGCAGAGCATCACACTCTTGCTCCTCCTTCCTGAGCAGCTGGTATTGGATGGATGGGGGATGAAGCCGAGCAGATTCATGGTCCAAAGGCCTCACTGCCAGCTTTTATTGACAGACAGCTGGCTAAAGGTTCAAGTTTTAGGGAGGGAAGATTTGCCTTTGAAGTGTTGGAAGGCAATGAAGGCCTACTAGGACATGCTTTTTTGCACAATTCCCATTTTCTCCATAACACCACTTCCTGCTGTTTAAAGTACCATTGATCCTGTCTCTCATGGTGGGAATCATACCCAGCCATTAAGAGTCAGAGTGGTATGGATTCCCTGCTCCACAGGTACTCCATCCATGATCTCATACTTGGCCATTGTGTCATTCTTGGAGTAAACATTAGGGGCTCTCTCTCAAGCATGTTGAATCTGACATACTTTATCTTGTATATCATAACTTTTTCCAACATCATGCACTTTCATTAATCTTCTAACTTTGTATCACCTTTATTTAATTTTATTCTTTATTGTCATTTTATGTCAAATTATGAATACTTCTACTATGGTCAGCTAAAATGACTTTGGTACTAGATGCATCTAAAGAGTTTGTATTTTCACTTTCTCAAGAAATAACAGTTTCTTAATTTAGCTAAAATTATGTGTTTTGAGTTTATTCTCCTTTTAAAACTATTTATAACTATTTCAATATAGTTTACTTCATAATCCTATGCATTTTATTTTGTGCATAAAAATATTATTCTGAGAAGGGGTCCATGGTTTTCATAAGACTTTCAAAGGTTTCCATGATGCAAAAAGATTAAGAGCTCCCATTCACTCTTCAAAATTCTAACACAACCAACAATTCAGAGTGTTTCCTATACTCTAAGCAGAGAAAGTAAAATAATCCAGATAATCCACAGAGGAAAAACAAATTGGACAAAGAATACACACTACCAACTGATAAACGGCATTTGCTATGAATCTCCATCAAGTTACTCTATCAGTACATAGATTTTGTTTAGGGACCAAAGAGAAACCATGAAGTGAGTCCAAATATAGAAGAAAAGGAAGTTATCTGGCTAAAGTGTCTATGTAGGGTTGTATAGCCCAACCAAAAGATGCAAAACTGCAGTCACATAAGCTCCTTTATTCAATGGCAATATTCTCAGATGATGCTATATAGTTGAAAATCATGAAATATCACAGTTTCACAAAAATCACACTTTCAGAAGTTCCCTGAGTCCAATGAATATTTTCAAATGAGCATAAATAAACTATAGCATAATACCAAGGATGACTTATGTCTGAGAAATTATAAAAGACATCTTCAAGGACAAATATGGACAGATAAAGAGAGAGAGGCCTATTATGTAACAAAAGCAAAGAACAAGAAGTAAATGGCCCAAGGGCTGTGGCACTGGAATCTATGAAATATTAAAAGAAAAACAAAGGAATGTCTCCAAAAGGCATGCACAAGAATTGCACATCAGATACAGATATGGTTTGAAATCTGTACCAGAGGACTCTACAAACATTTCAAAGTAGACTGGAGATCAATTATATTGTAGATGATGATTAAATATCTGGATATAATGAATGCACACACTCCCACACACACACTCACATCTCATATACACACACTGCCCCTCTAGAGATTGGAATTTTTTGTGTCACAAAAACATTCTGAGAATTATTCTGATAAAAGTTCAGTATACTTTCATGAAGGATCTAGCAAAGCTCAAAGAGGGTTGTAATCAGACTTTGACCTGGATTAAACCCTGAAAGCTTGCAAGTCACCAGCTTTAGAAGATCTTGAGGTCTTTGGACAACATAACTTTCATTATCATGAGAAAGAAGCAGCAGAAACCAAGAATAAACAAGGAATACACAAAGACTAGATATTCCTTTCAAAAGAGTACTGAGGTGTCCCTACTAAAAATGCCAAAGTCAAAAAATAAAAATAGAGGAGTGAGTAAAGAAAGAATTCCACCACAGAGATAATGTCCAAGTAATGCTTAAGACATAAACTCAAAGGTAGTTAGGTGCTTCAGGGGATAGACAACCAAGCCTGGAGTTGAGAGGGAGTTTGTTCAAATACAACCTCAGATTCTAACTGTGACCTGGAGCAAGTCATTTAACCCCAATGGCAGAGTTCTTATGACTCTTTTGTCTTGGAACTGATACTTAGTATCAGTTTAAAGACAGAAGTTAAGGGATTTTTCTTAATAGGAAAAAAAAGAAAAATCCAGAAAAAAGAGAATGACTTCCAAATATCTAAAACAAAGCCTCCAAAGCAAAAAGAAACAAACAAAAAACCAAAATGTTCAAGCAGAGCTTCAATGCCAGAGGAAAGAAATTTTAAAATAAATGAGAATGATGGCATTTGGAAAGTTCACTAATGACTTTAAAAAGAAGTACAAGATATTATATAATGAAAAGATTTCTTGAAATTAGAGCATTGACTCCATAAATATACTAAAAGTGAAAAAGACTGAAAAATGTAAGAAAATATAAGGTATCCCATATCAAAAACAATTGGCATATAAGAGAGATAAAGTAGAAGCAATTTTTAAAACTTGATCTTATAAAAAGGCTAATCAACATATATCAAGAAATCATAAAAGAAGATAGCCCAGATCTTCTGTATCCAGAGATCAAAACAAAAATGTGAAGAATTCACTACTTCAAAGAAATACCCCAATAAAATAAAATTTAAATTTAAAGCTCCAAGAATCTTATAAAGATCCAGAGCTTCATTAAAAGAAAAAAGTATTGCAAATAGCCAGAAAGAAAGAAAGAAATAGAGAGTAATAGTTGGGACAAGACACAATTTAGCAGATACCATTATAAAGGAGTGAAGAATTTAAAAGGTGATCATTCAGAAGACAAAAAATATGGGACAAAAGCCATGAAAGACGTACCTAGTGGATGTACATATAATATCACAGGGGAAAAAGTAAAATAGAGGACGTTCAAGCATTTTTGCTAAAAATTCCTTGCTGGGTAAAATTATATATATATATATGTATATATATATATATATATATTTGCTGAGTAGAAATTTAGCAGTATCAACAAAGGAATCAAAAGAAAACCAATGCTAGTGAGAAATCCTAAAGGACTAAAAAGGGATGAAGTTTTTACAGTCTTATTAAATTAAGATGATTAATATGACCCCTTAGAATTCTTATTTTCCAGAGCCTTAGAAGCAGTCAAATAAGTTGGAAAGATTGGGAGTCATTTTGTTATGTATTGATTATTTTTTAAAAGAAAAGGGGGAAAGAATATGATAGGCAAAGATAACAAAATAAAATTGAAATGGGGGCACTAAACTCCCAGATCTTTTTATTTATTTATTTAGAGATCCATGAGGATTACATATTTATTTAGAAAATCACATATTAACATTATCTTTGTTGTATTATAATTTTATTTATTTTGTTAAGTATTTTCCAATTACATTATAAAATGCTAATCACTTTCTGACAAGAAGGTAATGGATTTATGCTAAAGATTGGGACATATTTTTGGATATGTCCATTGCAAGAATTCATATTACTTGGCTATGTATATTTGTCATAGAGACTTTCTTTTTTTTTTTTAATTTAGAAAGTTAGGAAAGAGAAAAAATACTATTTTAATTAGAAAAAAAATAAAATTTTTAAATTGCTTCAAAGACCTAAAAATAAAAACTACATAAGATACATTGCATTTTCTCAGTCCAAGGTTGAAGGGCACCCAGAGGTTTGAAATGGCCCCAGGGAAGCTAATGTACCATGCTTTTTTTTCCTTACAAAACCATGTATCAACATTATGACGCAGTAGTTTTTATAACAGGAATGTAAGAAGTTTTCAGCATGAGGAAAACTATCAGCATAATTTACCATATCAATAACAAAATCAATAGAAACCATATGCTTATCTCAATAGATGCTTTAAAAAAAAAGCTTTTGACAAAATACAACACCCATTCCTATTAAAATCACTAGAGAACATTGGAATGAATAGAACATTCCTCAAATTGATTTAATAGCATCTTTCTAAAACCATCAGCAAACATTATCTGCAATGGGAATAAACTAGAAGATTTCCCAATTAGAAATCTGGGGTGAAGGAGTAAAGCAAGAACACTGATTATTACCACTACAATTCAATATTGTGCTAGAAATGTCAGCTACAATAATAGCAGAAAAAATTGAAGGAATTACATATGCAATGAGGAAATAAAATTACTACTCTTAGCTCATAATATGATGGTATATTTAGAGAATTTTAGACACATCTGTATACATGGAACCACAGATAACCAATGAGCTACAGATACATGATCTACTATGTGGGATATCTGTTAACTAAAGTTAGAAAGAATGGAGAATAAACACAAATTTTTTAAGATAAAAGAATTTTGAAATCATAGTGCCTTGCATATATTAGGAGCTTAATAAAAACAAAATAAGAAGTAAATTTTTAAATTTCTGGATATAATTTAGAAACAAATAACATTCATGCACTAGAACAGTACATCATATCTTATAAGTACATTAAAGGTTGGAATAGGTGCAATATCATTCTGCATTCATTTAACATGCCATAAAATTCATTAATTATTGAAGCAATTAAAATGATGAAGACAGATATTATGAGGAAAACTAATATTTTATTTAGGCCCATGTTGGTAGAATAAAATTGACCACACAGCTGTAAAAATTTCAAATTGCTGCCTCAGCCATTACGTTCCCTACCTTCCCTCATCTTGTCTGCGTAGCAAAAAAAGAGGAAGTCAAGCCAGACTACCCAATATTTAAAGCCGGGCTTTACCTTGAAGACATCATCCAAAATAAGAAACCCCTTGGACCATAGGAAATGTAGTTTGAAAGTCCCCCACATGTCCATAGGAAGTTTATCATATATCTACATATGATGAGGCTTAATACCTCTAAATAGAACCCCAGAAATTCTAAATAACACATCATGAACTATGTACCAAATATTATGCTAGTGCATTTTAACATAAAACTTAGATTACCCATGATTCCTGACTTCTTGATATAGTTTAGATATATACTCAGTTTAATTTACAATAAGAGGATAGCATGCAAACATAGATAACTGGCATATACAACAATGTAGGTTGAGTGATTTAAACATCTGAAAAATAATATGTGAGGTCAAGGGGAGGTCATTACTTATGAGATGACTCTGAAGGAAGTCTTTATGTAGGAGAAAACATCTGAAGGGGTCTATAAAGAACAAGTGGGGATCCACCAGGCAAAAATAAGTGACGCAACCAATTCAGATTTAGTGAACAATGTGAAAAAAGGAATAGTTTAGAAACTATAACATGACTTTTGGAGAAAGAGACAAGTTTAGTTGCAGTATAAACAGTATGGAGAATACTAATAAAAATAAAGCTGAAAATCTAGGTAGGGTCCAGTGGTGAACAACATTTAAGTTCTACAAATAGAGCTTTGACTTTATTTAAAAAAAGGAAAAGTCAAAACGGAAGCAAATAACAGAGTGGATTAGAAACCAAAATCACACCATGTGTTGTATACAAGAAACAAACATGAGACAGGTAGACATACATAGAGTAAAAATGAAAGGATGGGAAAAAAATCTATTGGGCTTCAAATGAGATAAAGAAGGCAGAGGTTGCCATCATGATCTCTGACAGAGCCAAAGTACAAATAGATCTGGTTAAAAGAGATAGGGAAGGTAATTACATCCTAATAAAAGTCAGTACAAACAATGAAGAAATATCAGTACTCAGCATGTATGCACCAAACGTCATAGCATCCAAATTTCTAAAGGAAAAGCCAGTGTAACTAAGGACAAAATAGATAGCAAAACTATCAGACTTGGATAAATCAAACCAAAAAATAAATAAGAAAGAGATAAGAGAGGTGAATGAAATGCTAGAAAAATTAGAGTTAATAGATATATGGAGAAAAATAAATAGGGAAAAAAAGGAATACACCTTCTTTTCAGCAGCACATGGAACATTCATAAAGATAGACCATTTACTAGGGTATAGAAACATGGCAAACAAACATAAAAAAGCAGAAATAATAAATTCAACCTTATCAGATCATAATGCAATAAAAATAGTAATTAGTAAGAATACATGGAGAGGCAAATCAAAAACTAATTGGAATTTAAATAATATGATTCTCCAAAACCAGTTAGTTGAAGAAGAAATCATAGAAACAATCAATAATTTCATTGAAGAGAATGACAATGATAAGACATCCTACCAAACTCTGCAGGTTGCAGCTAAGGCAGTATTCAGGGGGAAATTTATATCCTTGAGTGCATATATTAACAAATTAGGGAGGGCAGAGATTAATGAATTGGGCATGTAACTTAAAAAACTAGAAAGCAAACAAATTAAAAATCTCCAGATGAAAACTAAATTAGAAATACTAAAAATCAAGGGAGAAATTAATAAAATCAGAAGTAAAAGGATTATTGAATTAATAAATAAGACTAGAAGCTGGTTTTGAAAAAAACAGATAAAATAAAGAAATTACTCATCAATCTAATAAAAAAAGAAAGAAGAAAACCAAATCGACATTATCAAAGATGAAAAGGGAAACTTCAACCTCTAATGAAGAGGAAATTAAGTCAATCATTAAAAACTATTTTGCTCAGTTATATGGCAATAAATATAGCAATCTAGGGGATATGGATGAATATTTACAAAAACATAAATTGCCTAGATTAACAGCAGAAGAAATAGAATACTTAAATAATCTCATCTCAGAAAAAGAAATTGAATAAGCCATCAAAGAACTCCCTAAGAAAAAATTGCCAGGGCCTGATGAATTCACAAGGGAATTCTATCAAACATTCAAAGAACAACTAATCCCAATACTATACAAATAATTTAATATAATAAGCAAAGAAGGAGTCCTACCAAATTCCTTTTATGACACAAATATGGTACTGATTCCAAAGGCAGGTACATCAAAAACAGAGAAAGAAAACTACAGACAAATCTCCCTAATGAACATAGATGCAAAAATCTTAAATAGAATACCAGCAAAAAGACTCCAGCAAGTGATCAAGAGGATTAGCCACCATGATCAGGTGAGATTTATACCAGGAATGGAAGGATGGTTCAACATTAGGAAAACCATCCACATAATTGACTATATCAACAAGCTAACCAACAAAAAACACATGATTCTCTCAATAGATGCTGAAAAAGCCTTTCACAAAATACAACACCCATTCCTATTGAAAACACTAGAAATTATAGGAATAGAAGGACCTTTACTAAAAATAATAAACTATATATATATATATATATAACCTTTAAAGAACATCATATGCAATGGGGATAAATTAGAAGCCTCCCCAATAAGATCAGGAGTGAAACAAGGATGCCCATTATCACCTCTATTATTTAACATTGTACTAGAAACACTAGCAGTATGAATTAGAGAAGAAAAAGAAATTGAAGGTATTAAAATGGGCAATGAGAAGACTAAGCTATCACTCTTTGCAGATGATATGATGGTCTACTTAAAAAAATCCTAGAGAATCAACTAAAAAACTAGTAGAAATAATCAACAACTTTAGCAAAGTTGTGGGATTCAAAATAAATGCACATAAATCATCAGCATTTCTATATATTTCCAACACATCACAGCAGCAAGAGGTAGAAAGAGAAACACCATTTAAAATCACTCTACACAATATAAAATACTTAGGAATCTATCTACCAAAACAAACACAAGAATTACAAGAATACAACTACAAAACACTTTCCAAATAATTAAAACTAGATCTAAACAATTAGAAAAACATTGAATGCTCATGAGTAGGAAGAGCTAACATAATAAAAATGACCATTCTACCCAAATTAATATAACTCTTTAGTGCCATACCTACCAAACTACTAAAAAACTTCTTTACTGAATTAAAAAAAAAAAACTATAACAAAGTTCATTTGGAAAAACAAAAGATCAAGAATATCAAGGGAAATAATGAAAAAAATGTGAAGGAAGGTGGCTTAGCAGTACCAGATATTAAACTATACTATAAAGCAGAGGTCATCAAAACAATATGGTACTGGCTAAGAGACAGAAGGGAAGATCAGTGGAATAGACTTGGGGTAAATGACATCAGCAAGACAGTGTATGATAAACCCAAAGAGCCCAACTTTTGGGACAGAAATCCACTACTTGACAAAAACTGTTGGGAAAATTGGAGAACTATATGGGAGAGATTAGGTTTAGATCAACATCTCACACCCTACACCAATATAAATTCAGAATGGTTGAATGACTTGAATATAATGAGGGAAACTGCAAATAAATTAAGTGAACACAGAATAGTATACTTGTCAGATCTCTGGGAAAGGAAAGATTTCAAAACCAAGCAAGAGTTAGAGAAAATTACAAAATATAACATAAATTATTTTGATTACACTAAATTAAAAAGCTTTTGTACAAACAAAAACACTGCAACCAGAATCAGAAGAGAAACAACAAACTGGGAAAAAATCTTTATAATAAAAAACTCTGACATGGGTCTAATTACTCAAATATACAAGGAGTTAAATCAATTGTATAAAAATCCAAGCCATTCCCCAATTGATAAATGGGCAATTTTCAGATAAAGAAATCAAAACTATCAATAAGCACAAGAGAAAGTGTTCTAAATCTCTAATAATTAGAGAAATGCAAATCAAAACAACTCTGAGGTATCACCTCACACCTAGCAGATTGGCTAAAATGATAGCAGGGGAGAGCAATGAATGTTGGAGGGGATGTGGCAAAATTGGGACATTAATGCATTGCTGGTGAAGTTGTGGACTGATCCAACCATTCTGGATGGCAATTTGAAACTATGCTCAAAGGGCTATAAAAGACTGCCTGCCCTTCGATCCAGCCATTGAATTGCTGGGTTTGTACCCCAAAGAGATCATAGATAAAAAGACTTGTAGAAAAATATTCATAGCTGCGCTTTTTGTGGTGGCAAAAAACTGGAAAATGAGGCTATGCCCTTCAATTGAGT
Source organism: Gracilinanus agilis (assembly GCF_016433145.1). Lineage (NCBI taxonomy): Eukaryota > Metazoa > Chordata > Mammalia > Didelphimorphia > Didelphidae > Gracilinanus > Gracilinanus agilis. The sequence continues at coordinate 353,162,614 of NC_058130.1, read as the reverse complement.
AATGGCTGAACAAATTGTGGTATATGCTGGTGATGGAATACTATTGTGCTCAAAGGAATAATAAACTGGAGGAATTCCATGTGAACTAGAAAGACCTCCAGGAATTGATGCAAAGTGAACGGAACAGAGCTAGAAGGACATTTTACACAGAGACCAATACACTGTGGTGAAATCTAATGTAATGGCCTTCTGTACTAACAGCAATGCAATGTCCCAGGACAATTCTGAGGGATTTATGGAAAAGGAAGCTACCCATATTCAGAGGAAGAACTACAGCAGTGGGAACACAGAAGAAAAACAACTGCTTGAACATGGTTTGAGGTGGACATGATTGTGGATGTAGACTCAAAACGACCACCCCAATGCAACTATCAACAATTTGGAAATAGGTCTTGATTGATGACACATGTTAAAAAGAGTGGAAATGTGTTTTGGTTATGGGGTGGGGGGAGGAGGTTGGGGGGTGAAGGGGAATGTAAGAACATGAATAATGTAACCATGGATAACTTTTCTAAAAAATAAAAATTATTTAATTAAAAAAATAAGGAAAGTCAAAGGGTGGAGCGAATGTAGCATAATGAGTAGAAACATGAAAGTCTACTCTTTCAAATCTCTGAGACCAAGAGCTAGACGGTATGAGATTGAAGTTTGATCAGGAAAGCCAATAATTTACAGTAAAACTTTTTTTTCCTATCCAGTGTAGCTAAGGGAAACAGAGGTTTGTTTTGTTTTGTTTTATTATGAGTGAGTGTCTGGCCAAAAATACAATCCAACAGAAGTGATAGAAGGGGGGATCGTAGCAGTCGGGGACTGAGAAAGCACCAAGATAGGAACCCAGAAAGAGATAACAAGAAATCCCTGAGAGCAAGCACTAAGTGCAGGAATAGGTCCCCAATAGGACCCATATAGTTTCCAAATATGACCCAGTCATAGATTTGGGGCAGAGAGGAACAGTCCTAGGGATAGGTGGAACTTAAGAACAAGTTCTGGGACATAAATTGCAGTTGTACAGTTCAACATCATCAACTAAAGGGCTTTCATCTGTTAAGACTCTTTGAACTTGAAGAACCTTGCAGCAGACCAATAGAGAGTCTCTCAATAGTCCACTAAAATTCTTGATGAAAATCAAGCCAATATATGCAAACCAGGGATAAGGACTTGTGGAATTCAGACAAAGAGAGCAATAAACAGACCGCCCTTTGCATCATAACACTTTGGGAGTACAAAGTTTGCAGGATTCCAGCTGGAGCTGTTAAAATAACATAAAGAAATGAGAACAAAAATTCCAGCCAGACACTTCTGAAGTTTGCAGAGTCCATCTAATAAAGAACCCAACCACACAGTTACTATGGTGACAAATAAATTCAAGACGCAAACACAGAATACAATATACCATGACTACAAAATATCTACAACCAGAGTCTCAAAGAAAAATTCAATTGGAGAACAAGCCCAAAAACAATGCCTAGCACAGATGAAGCAAGAATTCAAGAAGCTAAAAATTATTTTTAAAATTTTGAGAATAGTAGAAAAAAGAATGGGGAAAATGGCAAAAGCTAGAAAAGAAATATGTAAAAAGAGAATTAACAGCTAGAAAAGAAAGATACAAAAACTTACTAAAGAAAATGACTCCTTCAAAATTAGAAATTGTCAAATGAAAACTTTCCATAAGGCATCAAGGAATAATAAAATGAATTTTAAAATAGAATAAATGTGAAATATCTCATAGGAAAAACAACTGATATGGAAAAAAGATAGAAGAGATGTCATTTAATAATCATTGCCTTATACAAAAATAATAAAGAAAAAAGGAACCCAGACATTATATTTGAAGAATCATAAAATAAAACTACCTAGGTGTCTTAGACCCAGAGTACAGAGGACAAATTGAAAGAGTTAATTAGTCACCTCCTGAAATAAATATCAAAAGGAGAGCTCCCAGGAATATAGTCATCAAAATCTATAGCTACTAGATCAAGGAAAAAATACAGCAAGCAATCAGAATGAATTCAGTTAATGAGAAGCTGCAATCACTATCACAGAATAGTTAATATCCTCCATTATAAAGGAGGGGAGAGCTTGGAATATGATATTCCAGAAGGTAACGGACCTAGATTTACAACCAAGAATAACTTAATTAGCAAAACTGAATAAAATCCTAAAGAGGAAAAATGGAACATTATTGATGAAAAGATCAGAACTTAGAAGAAAATTTGATATTTAAACACAGGAATTCGGGGTACTATCAAGATAATAAAGTGAGGGGTCACAATTTGAAATTTTACCCCTATACTCTTTTACAACTATAGAAAATGTACCAAAACAAATTTTTAGGTGGAAATTTGAGAAAAAAATTCAGAGTATGTCATTTTTTCAACACAAAAAAGCTGAGGAAGACCAAAAGAGGAGTCTAATGTTTAGAAAGTCCAAAAGAGAAATCTAAGGATACTGTAGTGAAGGCTGGCCAAGAGATTAGTACAGCAGAATCAGTACCAGGTGGTGGTAGCAGCAGTGGGTTATGGGGGTAGAAGCAACAAGTGAGAAGCATTCCAATGCCCTGGGATAGTAAGAGAACTGAAAACCTAGACAGAAAGAGGTCTCAAGTAATCCCAGTACTATTATTGGGCCCAGGATCTGGTGCAAATTTTGTTGACAATGACAATGTAAGCCAGCTTCAGGATGGAAAGTAGTCTTAGACATGAAGGAACACCGTATCTGTGTAAGAAAAAGTGTGCACTTTTAGCAGGGCAGTGAGCAGGCATTACAATACTTTGGAAGCACCCCAAACTTACAAGCTCTGTGACCAAACTGTGAAAGTAAAAGAAAAATACAAAAGAAGCTCAAGCCATTTACCTCCCAAGAAGTGAGGAGAGCCCAACTCCAATATAAAATCCTAAACTAAGCCATAGGTAAGAAAAATGCACAAACAATATAAAAAGGACCTCTCTATAAAAAAAATATGTTAACAGGGAGGTTCAAGACACAAACATAGAAGAAGATAATGATTTCAAAATTGCAGAATGGATACAAAACCAACAAAAATTCCTAGAAGAGCTAAAGAAAAAGAGCAAAATAAATTTTTTTTCTAAATCAAATAAGAGCAGTAGAGGAAAAAATGGAAAAAGAAATGAGAGCTAAGGAAGAAAATTATGAAAAGAGAAAAAATAGTTTGGTTTAAAAAAGACAAACATACTGAGGAAAATATCACATAAAATTAGTTTTAGCCAAAATTGTACAAGGTCTAATTGAATAAAATAACATTATAAAAGCTAGAATTGGTCAAATAGAAATTAATGTCTTCATGATGTCTTCAATAAAAAGTAAAATGAAGTCAAAAGAACTTAAAAAATAGAAAATGTGAAAATTCTCATAAGAAAACTAACTGAATTGTAAAATCAATTGAGGAAAGGCAATTAAAGAATTATTGGTGCACCTGAAATCAATGAAGAAAAAAGAGCCTCAACAACTTATTTCAAGAAATCATAAAGAAAAATTGCACAGACATCTTAGAACTATAAGGCAAAGAAGAAATTGAAAGAATCCACCAGTCACCTCCTAAAAAACAGTTCCCCATATGAAAACTTCCAGGAATAGGAAGCCACAAAACAGAGCTCCAGGAAAAATACTGTAAGTGTCCAGAAGGAAAGAATTTTTAAAATTTCAAATACTGAGGAACCACAAGCAGAACCACAGAAGATTTAATAGCTACTGAAAAGGAGTACAGTGGATAGAACACCAAGTCTGGAGTCAGTAAGATCTAAGTCAAATCCAATCTCAGATACTTACTAATTGTGTGACCCCAAACAATTCATTTAATTCATGTTTTTCCTCAGTTTTTCTTGTCCAAAATAATGGGAATAATAATAGTACCTGGCTTCCAAGTTGTCGCAAAAATCAAATGATATAATAATTTTAAAATGGCTGGCACATAGTAAGCACTATATATAAAATTTAGTCATTTCATGTCTAAATGAGCTTGAAAAGAAAAATGGCAACACACTCTAGTAACTTTGCCAAAAAAAAAAAAAAATGGACTCATCAAGAGTGGAAAATGACTGAAGAGCAACTACAACAAGAAAAAACACTTGTAAGAGAAAAACACAGAGTTGAAATTAGAGGCTGAAGATAAATCATTCATACTTTAACTGAGGTACAAATGTGAGGGGTAGCAATCAAGATCTCAGACAAAAAGCAAAAGCAAAAAATGATTTAATTAAAGGAGAATACCAAGAGACTACATTTTGCCAAAAAATATTATAGACAATGAATTAATACCGGTACCAAACACATATATATCAGGTGGCATAGCATCAAATTGTTGAAGAAAAAGAAAAGTAAGTTATAAGTGGCAATAGACAACAAAACTATACTAAGAAAGGACATCAAATTACCACTCTCAAACTTAGATAAGTATAACCATAAAACAAACAGGAAAGAAGACAAATAGCTGAATAGAATGTTAGAAAAATTAGATAAGTTGGACCTCTGGAGATTATAACATGACAATAGAAAGGATTGTACTTCCCCCCCCCCCCCAGCTATACATAATGCTTTCACAATAATAGACCATGTCTTAGGGCAATGATGGGCAAACCACAGCCCACGGGCCAGATGCGGCACCCTGAAATGTTTTATCTGGCCCTTTGATATTATTCCTAATCTGACAAATACAATGAGTAGGATACAATACGATGAAACTTCAAAAGAGTTGCCTTAGAAACAGACTGAGAGATGAGTATTTCCTTTCCTTTGTCCCCCTCTTTAAAAAGTTTGCCCATCACTGTCTTAGGGCATAAAATCTTCACAAAAGAGAAAAATAATAAATGTACCTTTTTCAAACCACAATACAATAAAAATAACATTCAGTAAAAGGCCTTTGAAACACATTTGAAGTAAATTAATTGGAAACTAAATTATTTTCTCCTAAATAATAAACGAGTTAAAGAAATCCTAGAAACAATCAATAGTTTTATTTAAAAGAATGACAACAATGTAACAACATATCAAAATCTTGAGATAAAAAAAAAGCAGTACTTTGGAGAAATCTTATATCTTGAAATGCTTACATTAATAAGATATATATAAAGAGTAGATCAGTGAATTGGTCATGCAACTAAAAAAATAGAAAAAGATTAAAATCATAATCATAATTTTAAATTAAACATAAAAATTGAAAATTTGAAAATCTAAGAAAAGCATAATAAAATTTAAAGGCAAAAAATGGAAGTGGGAGCTGGTTTTGTGAAAAAATATCGATAAACCACTGGTAATAAGGAAAAGTAATTTTAATTCTGTGTTATTTTATTATTAATATTAATAGTCACATTCGTTTATCAAAAGGCCATCTTTTACAGTAACAAAGAAAAGTCCTTCTCTGGACAATTCTAGAAATTTAATATTCCTGTTGTTAAAGTATCTTTTATTGTTATTACATGTAATTGGAAAAATAAAACATAATGTATTTTAAAAGTACAAAAAAAGTCTTTTATTATCTAGATTGGGCTAGTCTCTACCCAATTTGAAACCAGAGTACTGTTTACTCTAGAAATAGGACCCAGGTCCTTCCAGGAGGATTGGGAAGAGCTTCTGTCCTAGTTCTCTGCATTGAGGTTTGGAGAGACTGATAATGGAGGAAAATTCACAACTAGGACACCTATGTATAACCCAGTGTAATTGCTTATCAACTCCAGGAGCAGGAATAGAAGAGGGGAGGGAGATAAGAAGCATGTAACCATGGGAAAGAATAAAAAAAGAAGAGAAGGGAAAAGAAACAAGAGAAAGGAAAGGAAAAGGACAGGAAAGGAAAGGAAGGGAAGGGAAAGGAAAGGAAAGGAAAGGAAAGGAAAGGAAAGGAAAGGAAAGGAAAGGAAAGGAAAGGAAAGGAAAGGAAAGGAAAGGAAAGGAAAGGAAAGGAAAGGAAAGGAAAGGAAAGGAAAGGAAAGGAAAGGAAAGGAAAGGAAAGGAAAGGAAAGGAAAGGAAAGGAAAGGAAAGGAAAGGAAAGGAGAGAAAAAGGGTAAAAAGATAAAGTAGTCCAATCAAATTATTTCTAGGTCACAACATGATTTTGTAATCTAAACCAGGAAGGGCAAAATCAAAGAAAAATAAAATTATGGATGAATTTCTCTAATAATTATTAATGAACAAATTAAATAAAAGATTATCAAAGAGATTATAGTACTACAACACAAAAATCACACATCATAGCCAAGTAAGAAAGATACCAGGAATAAAAAGTTGTTTCAATATTAATAAAACTATAAGAGTGAAGTGATATTGGCCCTATAAATAATGAAAAAACAATAAAAATTATATGATGCTCCAAAAAAAACTTTTCACAAAATATAGTTCTCATTTCTCTTTTTAAAAATAGAAAATATAGGGGGGAAATCTATTTTCTCAAAATGTTTTTGTTATTATTCAATTATTTTGGTCATGTCTGATTCTTCAAGACCCTTTTTGGGGGTTTTCTTGACAGATACTAAAGTATTTGCGATTTTTTCTAGCTCATTTTATAGATAAAGGACTAAAGCAAATGGGATTAAGTGATTCTGACATGGTAACATAACTAGTAAGTTTCTGGGGATGAATTTGAACTCAGAAAGATGAATCTTTCTAATTCTAAACCCAGTGTTCTATTCACTGAACCATTTATTTAAAACCTAGAGAAAATGTCTGTTTGGAGAAAAAACTAAAAGCCTTCCAAATAATATCAAAGATAATGCAAAGTTGTCTATTATACTAGAAATAGCAATAAGATAAGAAAACCATGAAGAAATAAAATAGACAATGAAGAAACAAAGCTATCACTAACAACTATAGCAAAATTCTTGAAATAATCAACTAATTTACCAAATTCATTAATAAACTCACACAAATCATCTGTATTTTTATATGTTAGTAACAAGGCCCACTGCAGAAGGGGCAGCTAGGTGGCTCAATGCTTTGAGAGCCAGGCCTAGAGACAGGAGGTCCTAGGTTCAAATCTAACCTCAGACATTTCCTAGCTGTTTGACCCTGGGCAAGTCACTTAACCCCCATTGGCTAACCCTTACCATTCTTCTGCTTTGGAACCAATATACAGTATTGAGTCTAATACAGAAGATAAGGGTTTTTAAAAATAAAATAAAATAACTGCTGAATATATAAAATACTTGAGAGTCTACCTGTTAAGACAAACATAGGAAATGTATGAACATAATTAAAAAACATTTCAAAAAAAGACAAATCTAAATAACTGGAGAAATATTAATTGTTCATGCATAGAGCAAACCAATATAATGACAGTACTCCCAATGTAAATCTATTTATTCACGGACATACCAGTCAAACTACTAAAAAATTACTTAAAAGGTCAAGAATATCAGGGGAATAGTTAAAAAAAATGTGAAGGAAGTTAGCATAAGAGTAACAAGTCTCAAACTATACTACAAAGTGGAAACCATTAAAAAAATTGATATTAGATAAGAAATAAAATGGTTAGTCAATGGAATAAATTGAATAAATAATATACAAGAACTAATAAGCACAATAACCTAGAGTTTGATGATCCTAAAGATTCTAGCTGTTTGGTAAATAACTCACTATTTGACAAAACTGTTGATAAAACTAGCAATGACTAACTCTAGTATTAAACTGTGTGTAATAAATTAGAAGAGAAGGCATACTTCCTAATTATTTTTATAAATATGGTCTTGATACCTAAATCAAAAAATTTTGATAGGGCAAATAAAATATTCTCAATGAAAATGAAAAGTGATATAAATATTTTAAATAAAATATTACCATGTAGACTATAATGATATAGGAAGATTCTACATTATTATCAGTTTGGTTTATATTAGGACTGCAGGGTGATTTTAGCCAAAGGAAAAAATGCATATATAAATATATAATAAAATATATTAGTCATTTAAATAATACATTCCACATTATAATAACAATAGATGCTAAAAATATTTTGATACAATTGAGCATGCATTTCTATTAGCAGGTAGGTAGCCCTGAACCCAGCAAGACTTGAGTTCTAATCCATCCTCAGACTCTCCCAGCTCCCAAAATAAGTCATTTAACCTCTATTTTTCTCAGGATCTACAACTCTAAAATAAGAATAACATCACCTAAGTTATTGGGTTTTTGTGAAGACCAAATTAAACAATACTTTTAAAGCACTTAGCATAGTTTTTAGCACATAGAAAACATTATATAAGTGCTTATTCTCTCCCTGTACTTCAATTAAAAAGTCTAGAAAATATAGTATTGAGTGTCTTTAGCACATAATATAAACAAACTATATTAATATATAAAATTTAAATGTTATATATCATTTTATTGTAAAAGAATCATATATTAGTATCTTATCACTTGTATATATCTAATATACATGTTAAATTGTAAACTCCTTGAAGCTAGGTCTTGTCTTTCTTTTTATCTCGTATATTTTATATATTTATTTAACATAGTGCTATAAATGCTATCTATAGCAATAGTACAAGAAAAGCATTTTTTAACTATGCCCCCAAAGTTACCAATATGTGCACATATTTTGAACTAGCTATACTACTGTCAGAGATCAAAGAAAGTGGGGAAAGAGCTATGTGTAGGGAAAACATAGATAAATATTAGCCAAGAATTGGAAGTTGGAAAATTGGAAAATTCTTTAAGATGGCTAAAAAGAATGTGGTTTATAACTATAATGAAATATTCTTTTGCTAAAAAGCTAGTAGAAATAATGAACAACTTTAGCAAAGTTGCAGGATACAAAATAAATGCACATAAATGATCAGCATTTCCATATATTTCCAACACATCACAGCAGCAAGAGTTAGAGAAAAACCATTTAAAATCACTCTACACAATATAAAATACTTAGGAATCTATCTACCAAAACAAACACAAGAATTACAAGAATACAACTACAAAACACTTTCCAAACAATTAAAACTAGATCTAAACAATTGGAAAAACGTTGAGTGCTCATGGTTAGGATGAGCTAACATAATAAAAATGGGCATTCTACCCAAATTAATTTACCTATTTAGAGCCATACCTATCAAACTACCAAAAAAACATTTTTACTGAATTAGAAACAAAAACTATAACAAAGTTCATTTGGAAGAACAAAAGATCAAGAATATCAAGGGAAATAATGAAAAAGAAATTGGGAAGGAAGGTGGCCTAGCAGTACCAGATATTAAACTGTACTATAAAGCAGAGGTCATCAAAACAATATGGTACTGGCTATGAGACAGAAAGGAGGATAAGTGGAATAGACTTGGGGTAAGTAACGTCAGCAAGACAGTGTATGATAAACCCAAAGAGCCCAACTTTTGGGACAAAAATCCACTATTTGACAAAAACTGTTGGGAAGATTGGAAAACAATATGGGAGAGATTAGGTTTAGATCAACATCTCACACCCTACAACAATATAAATTCTGAATGGGTGAATGTCTTGAATATGAAGAAGGAAACTATAAGTAAATTAGGTGAACACCAAATAGTATACTTGTCAGATCTATGGGAAAGGGAAAATTTTAAAATCAAGTAAGAGTTAGAGAAAATTACAAAAGGTAAAATAAATAATTTTGATTACACTAAATTAAAAAGCTTTTGTACAAACAAAATCAATGCAACCAAAGTCAGAAGGGAAACAACAAACTGGGAAAAATCTTTATAACAAAAAACTCTGACAGGGGTCTAATTACTTAAGCATGCAAGAAGGAAAATTAATTGTATAAAAAATTAAGCCATTCCCTAATTGATAAATGGGCGAGGGACCTGAGTAGGCAATTTTCAGATAAAGAAATCAAAACTATCAATAAGCACATGAGAAAGTGTTCTAAATCTCTAATAATTAGAGAAATGCAAATGAAAACAACTCTGAGGTACACTTAGCAGATTGGCTAAAATGATAGCAGAGGAGAGTAATGAATGTTGGAGGGGATGTGGCAAAAATAGGGCATTAATGCACTGCTGGTGGAGTTGTGAAGTGATCCAACCATTCTAGAGGGCAATTTGGAACTATGCCCAAAGAGCTCTGAAAGAATGCCTGCCCTTTGATCCAGCCATAACATTGCTGGGTTTGTACCCCAAAGAGATTATAGATAAAAAGACTTGTACAAAAATACTTATAGCCACGCTCTTTGTGGTGACAAAAAACTGGAAAGCAAGAGATGTCCTTCAATTGGGGAATGGCTGAACAAATTGTAATATATGCTGGTGATGGAATACTATTGTGCTCAAAGGAATAATAAACTAGAGGAATTCCATGTGAACTGGAAAGACCTCCAGGAATTGATGCAGAGTGAAAGGAGCAGAGCCAGAAGAACATTGTACACAGAGACTGATACACTGTGGTAAAATCGAATGTAATGGAAGTTTGTGCTAACAGCAATGCAATGACCCAGGAAAATTCTGAGGGATTTATGGAAAAGAACACTACCCACATTCAGAGGAAGAACTGCAGGAGTGGAAACACAGAACAAAAACAATTGCTTGAACACGTAGGTTGTTGCAGACATGATTGGGGATGTAGACACTAAATGACCACACCAATGCAACTATCAATAATATGTAAATAAGTCTTGACTGATGACACATGTTAAAAGCAGTGGAAATGTGTGTTGGCTATGATTGGGTGGTCTAAGAAGGGTGAAGGGGAAAGTAAAATTATGAATCATATAAAAAATAAATAAACGAAGGACCAAAGGAACAAACAAATAAATAATTGAACAGATAAACAAATAAATATATAAATGTTTTTTTAAAAAAGGAAGAAATATCCTTTTGCAAGTATCCTTTGTCCATTCTGTTTTTCTAGATTTGATGTTATCACACTAGACCTAATGACATTGGCTTCCTCTAGGCATTTTATCTGACTGTCCTCTATGCCTAGAGTAACCTTCCTCCTCATCTCCTTCTACTTTCCCTGGTTTAAGTCCCAGCCAAATCCCCCTCTTTCACAGCCTTTCCTAACCTTTCTTAATTCTATTACCTTCTCTCTCTTGATTATTTCCTATTTGCCCTGTATATAGCTTGTCTGTATCTGTTTGCTTGTTATCTCCTTCAGAAGACTGTGAACTATTTGAGTGCAAGGATTGCCTTTATCCTCTTTTTGTATCTCCATCATTTAGCACAGTGCTTAACACATAGTTTAACACTGGATAGTATGGGAAATATCAAATATCAGAGGGAATGGAGAATTCTTTTTTTTTTTATCCTGGGACTCCATTCTAGGAGCATAGGGCCACAACCAGTAGGCAATGGGACACACAGTCGCTCAGGGTCACCCAGCTGGGAAGTGTCTGAGTCCGGACTTGAACCTAGGACCTTTCGTCTCTAGGCCTGGCTCTCAATCCACTGAGCTAGCCCAGCTGCCCCTACTTTAGGTTGCAGTTTCTTTAGCAGATGTAGTTTTTACAGGGTGGGGTTGCTAGCCCCAAGCCCAACCCTCCTCCTTTTTCATCCAGGCCCAGGAGTGGTAAGGGTGGGCAGTAGGGGTCAAGTGACTTGCCCAGGGTCACACAGCTGGAAGTGTCTGAGGCCAGACTTGAACCTAGGATCTCCAGTCTCTAGGCCTGGCTCTCAATCCACTGAGCCATTCAGCTGCCCCTGGAGAATTCTACCAATATATAAATTGATTCCTAGAACAATTTTTCCAGAAGACTGAAGAAGAAACATACTTTTTACCATGTGTTACAGAGGTAACGAACTTAAAAGGTAGGGAAAGACATACCTTATTGGCAACTACAAATGAGAAAGTTTGCTTGTCAGGTTTTAGCTGTTCATAATGAAAGTTTCATTTTCTTCTGCTTTGTTGCTCTTGTCCAGTTGGAGTTTGGAAGACTATTTAAAACACATTATTATTTTGAAAGGTTTCCTTTGTATTGTTTTGTATTTTGTGCAGCTAAAACCTGTTTCTAAAAAGGAATCTATATGTTTAAACAGTCTGTTGAAGAGATCTATTATATAAAAAAAGATTAAAGACCTCTATTATAGAATTTTACGTAGAATCTTAAACTATTTAGATCCTTTGGCTAACTCTAAAATTATACCATATGACAAAATATTTTCTCTTTCTCTACCATACATTTTAAAGTGAGGTGGTCATACCCCTTGAATGTACCCATAATGTTACTTTAGCAACAACTATGAGAAGAAATTATACATTGGTCCACTTTTGAAAGGACTCCAGTTTATGTCCAAAAATTTCTCAGCCATCAGTAATATATCATACTTGCGTGCCATTTGTTTGAGCTTTTTCCTGTACCCATTATCTATTCTCTCCATCTGTTCAGGACTGCAATGAGAATAATATTTCTATTTTTTCCTTTTCACTGGTCTTTACTCAAATATCCTCTGCACTGGTTCTAGTCCTTTCTTATGAGATAAGCAATGTACAAAGTATAAGTGACTTGAAATGGTGGTTAGATACTCCAAAGGAAATGATAATTGAGTGGGACTTCATATGGACAGTCACTGCAAGAAAAGGGCCCCTCTACAGAGCATTTAGTGGAATTGGGTAGCAACTTTCATATTGTGTTATTGAGTGGGTTTTCTAACAAGAACCTGAACCCAATGTATATGTTTCTTTTGACTAACGTGGCCTGAACTGTTCCATTTACACCTGACCAAAAAGAATCACAACCCCTAATAAAATGAGTGGCATAATAGTCAATAGATATTTATTAAGCATTAACTACATGTATGCACTGTGCTAAATGATGGGGACACAAAACGAAGTAACAAACAGTGCCTACCCTCAAAGAACTTACAATCTCATGGAAGAGACAACAAGCAAAGAGGTATATTTAAACAAACCATATACAGGATAAATGGGAAATAATCAATACATAAAAAGCACTAGAATTTTTAAATTTTAATATTATCTTCTGAATTACTTGGAATAACAATCTTTTACATACGTCTTCCAAAATTGTAATATCAAACTGTCTCCTTTCCTTCTCTGTTCTGTGAGATAGTAAGGAATTTGATTCAGTTATATATGTCATTTAATTCATAATTTGAAAATATGTCATTTAATGTCATATGTATGATCTTAAATATATGATCTTATATATATGATCTTAAATGACATTTTCATATTAATCATATTGTAAGAGAATACTTACATAGAACAAAAACCCCAAAACAAAAATATAAGCAAATACAGAGAAAAATAGTGTGCTTTTTTTTTAATTTTTTTTATTTTTAGAAAAATTTTCCATGGTTACATAATTCATGTTTTTACATTACCCTTCACCCCCTCAACCCCTCCCCCACCATAGCTAACTCGTATTTCCACTGGTTTTTACCTGTATGGTCAGTCAAGACTTATTTACATATTATTGATAGTTGCATTGGGGTGGTCTTTTTGGGTCTACATCCCCAACCATGCCCGCATCAACCCATGTGTTCAAGTGGTTATTTTCTTCTGTGTTTCTACTCCTGTAGTTCTTCCTCTGAATGTGGAAGCGTTCTTTTCCATAAATCCCTCAGAATTGTCTTGGGTCATTGCATTGCTGCCAGTACAGAAGTCCATTACATTCGATTTTACCTCAGTGTATTGGTCTCTGTGTACAATGTTCTCCTCGCTCTGCTCCTTTCACTCTGCATCAGTTCCTGGAGGTCTTTCCAGTTCACATGGAATTCCTCCAGTTTATGATTCCTTTGAGCATAATAGTATTTCATCACCAGCATATACCACAATTTGTTCAGCCATTCCCCAATTGAAGGTTATACCCAATCATGTGCTTCTATCTACATTCAGACTCCATCAGTTCATTCTCTGGAGGTGAGCAACATTCATTGTCATAACACCTTCAGAACTGTCTTAAATCATTGTATTCCCCAAAATAGCTAAGTCTTATATAAACATGGAAAATATTTAAAATAAAAATAAATTTTAAAAATACAGATAGAAATAATTTTAAAAGAATAGCTAAGTCTTTTATAGTTGATTATCATAAGATATTGCTATAGCTGTGCACAGTATTGTCCTGGTTTTGTTCTCTTCAATCTGTATCAGTTCATGTAGGTCTTTCCAGTTTTTTCTGAAATCATAGTTATTCTTTGTTTTAGTAAAATAGTATTCCATCACCATCATATATCACAATTTGTTCAGTCATTCCCCAATTGTTGGACATCACCTCAATTTCCAATTCTTTGCCAACACAAAAATAGCTACTATACTCATTTCTGTACAAATAGGTCATTTTCCCTTTTTCAAAAATCTCTTTGGGGTATAGACTTAGTAGTGGATCAAAAGGTATGCACAGGGGATAGCTGGGTGGCTTAGTGGATTGAGAGTTAGGCCTAGAGACAAGAGGTCCTGGGTTCAAATCTAACCTCAGATACTTCCTAGCTATGTGACCTTGGGAAAGTCATTTAACCCCCATTGCTTACTTAGTCCTTACCACTCTTCTGCCTTGGAACCAATGCACAGTATTGATTCTAACCAGAAGGCAAGGGTTAAAAAAAAAAGGTATGCACAGTTTTATAGCCCTTTGGACCTAGTTCCAAATTGCCCTTCTGAATGGTTGGATCAATTCACAATTCCACCAACAATGCATTGGTGTCCTAATTTTGCCGCATCCCCTTCTAACATTTATAATTTTACTTTACTGTCATATTAACTAATCTGATAGTTGTGAGATAGCACCTCAGAATTATTGGAATTTGCATTTCTCTAATCAATAGTGATTTACATTTAAAAAATATGATTCTGGATAGGAAAGCACTATATAATTAAGGAAGGTTGGGAAAGGCTTCCTATGGAAAGATGGGGTTTTAGCAGGGACTTAGAGTAGGTCAGGTAAAGCAGAAGAAGGAAATGAGGAAGAAAATATTCCGGTTTTGGAGAACAGTTAGAGAAAATGCATGGAGCCAAGAGAGGGAATATCTTATTTCTGTAAGAGCAAGGAAGCCAATGTCATTTGGTCTAGGATGATGGCATTAAAGTCTAGAAAAGGTGGAGAGGACAAAGAATCTTTGAACTCTAAGTAATAACATGAGCCACAGGACATGTAGCACCAGAGACCCCAAAAGCAGACTACCTCAGTAGAGCACAAATAAATAGGCCTTAAAAATAGAAGAGACATTGCTTATGTGGTATTGGAGATTAAGCATGCTGAAGTTGTTATCATCCATAACCCTGGTTGCACAAATTTGGGAAGAATGGGGAACAGGTTAGGATCAGTAAGTAGAATGTGATAAACTATAGTTAGATTACAAACACAGAGCATCTGGAAATGGGGTTGTGTGAAATGGGAGTGCTACCTCATCTATCTTTAAGGGAGCTCCTTGGAACCAATAGCTATCACACACATTAAAAGTCTTTTGAGATTCATTTTGCATTTCAGTTAACCACTGATTCAAGTACCATTTCCTCAAGCTATGTTCTGATTAGTGCAAATAATAAATGCCATGAAATAGTGGGGTTATTTGAATTCACACAGTCTATTTCCATTGGGCTGGGACAAATGACCATATTTTACATAATTATAACTTCAAATAGTGAAAATTTGAATACATGCAACCATTTCACAGAATTCATTAGTCACACTAATCAGGACCTAGCTAAACTAGTGTCTGACTAAAAGGAAAAGCCCTATTCCTGGGATACCTTATATAAAAGATTTTTAATATAAAATGATGTGTGTTACATAGACTTATATGAACAGAGACCAACACAAATAAATAGAACAAAGAATACAACATGCAGAATGATTACAACAATGCAATAATAAGAAAAAAAAACAAATGGAATGCTATATGACTATAATGACCAAGGAACTTCACTCTGGAGAATAGGTGAGAAATTGTACCTCCCTTCCTTCTTTGAAGTCAGGGTAGAAGAGTAAGTATTAAATGTTGCATATAATTGTCAGATTTGTTTGATATATATGGTTGGTTTTGCTGAGTTGATCATTTTTAATCTTTTTTAATTTTTTGTTTTCTTTAAGGGATCAGCTCTTTTGCAATTAGAGATATAATTACATTATTAATAATTTTTACATTATTAATAATGTAAAAACAAACTATACCAAATATATTTAAAGGTTTAAAAAATGCAATTCTATTTTACATTTTTAGATGATATATTTAGCAAAATCAAAGAGGACTTTTGCTTTTTTTTTTAAACACTTAACTTCGGTGTATTGTCTCATAGGTGGAAGAGTGGTGAGGGTGGGCAATGGGGGTCAAGTGACTTGCCCAGGGTCACACAGCTGGGAAGTGGCTCAGGCCGGGTTTGAACCTAGGACCTCCTGTCTCTAGGCCTGACTCTCACTCCACTGAGCTACCCAGCTGCCCCGGACTTTTGCTTTTAAATGCTTGTTTACAAATAAATAAAGGACAGGTCTCCACCTGTTGAGACCTCACCATCTGTGGAGAGAAACTGTAGACATAGGACTGGGGGGGAAAGAAAAGCAGATAGTATAAAGAATACACAAAGACCCATACTGGAAATAACCCTGAGGCTTCTTCAGATTCCAGGGGCTAAGGGTTTAGTATTTATTTGTAAAATAACCAATGAGATTCAAAGAATTCACAATACAATAAATTATTGAAAGTAACAACATCTGTTTCAATTCAGATAATACAAGATTCTTGGGAAAGGATGCTCATGCCTAATTTTGCTAATTCTAAAAATGAAGCAAAATATGTAAGCCTGTTTTTTAAAAGTTATGATGTTGTACATATTTCATCCATCTTCCTTATATTGCATTCTATCTATGGGATCCCCCTCTTGCTATTGCAGATGTGTGAGAACTGTTTGCTACATGACCTTTGGAAAACTGATGGATAAACAATCTGCTTACTCAGATGGCGACTAAGAGGATGAGCGCCTTGTAGAAAAAGTTAAAATAAATTTGTTTCCTGCCTTGATACTTTAACCCCAAATCAATTCTTTTATTGAAAGTTTCTGTACATATCAATCTTGCAAATTATTAAATATAGCCATAATAAGAAAATTGCTTTTGCAACCGTATCTTGTTTTCACTGTCCCTCAACCACTGTTTATGGGGATCAGCTTTGACATATTTTTATAAACTTCAGGATTGGTCATTTTCTGATTTTTTCACCTACACACAAGTCTTCAATTCTTTGCCAGGATTTCATAAGTCTTTTATAGATTCCTCTCATAATATCATTTGCACTCATATTAATTAATGGGATTTGGAATTAATTATCAGATTTGACACTTTGGGGAACAATATTTGTCATCACATTTCCCCCGAAGATAATAGAGTTCCATTTTATTAAGGTTGGGTTGGAAAAAAAATCTTCCTCAGTGCCCCTCAGCAGAGAATCATTATTACTGCACTCACTCATCTCTTCTTCCTCTGACTCTTACTAAACGGTCTCACTCCTTACAGCAATTGTGGAATAGCAACTTAATACTCTGGACCATAAGAGCCTGTTTTCCCCTCGGAGAATCCATGACCTATACCTATGTGAAAAAAAAAATATTAGATGGTATCAGTGGTACTTCTTCCTCCTCTTCTGTCACATTTTTCTACTGTCCAACTATCTGATATGTCAGAATGAACCTCCTGCCTCCTTATATCTCTTTTCTTTTTCCTTTTTCAACTTAAAACATTTCTACTTTTTAAAAGAAAAAGATGCTTCATTTTCATTAATGACCTAAAGAAAGGAAAGACATTCCTCCATTCCCTTTATCTTTCCTTCTAGGAAGAAGACAACCCTACATTCTGCAACCCAGAAAATAGATAGTAATAATTGCTTAGAGAACAGTCCAGAGTAGGTGAATGAACATGAATACGTATGTACTGTGAGCTTTGAGAAAACATCACCTAGCAAAAATCACCTCTGTGACCAAAGAGGCAGTACCAAAGAGGGTTTATGCTTCCTTCCTTAATGTCAACAAAGAATGAAGAAGGATGATTCTCTTTTAAAGAGACCTCTATCATCATAGATATTGCATGTCAATACAGGGAATACTGGTAAGAATAACCACAGAGAAATGCAGTTCCCACAAGAACAAACTTGACTAACTCCAGTGATCTCCAAAAATTGTATACTTTCCCCATTTCTTTTATGTATTTCAATGCCACTGATTGGCTATGTACTATAAGCAAGCCTAAAAAGATATAAAAACCCCATCTGTACCCTAAGAAGACACAACTAATACAAAGGAGCTGTTGGTTGTTTTTTTCTTTAGTTTACCAATAACTTATTTTCCTTCCAAACTGGCTACTCACCTTTTCTACCCCTAGTTTTGCAGACATAATAATATAATAGACATTATAACATAATAATAATAGTGGATAAAACGGTCCCCAGGATCAGCTAGGTGATACAATAGTTAGAGCACTAGTTCTGGAGTGAGAAAGACATTAGTTCAAATCCAACTTTAGATACTTCATAGAGGTGTGACCCTGGGCAAGACACTTAAAATGTTTGCCTCAGTTTCTTCATCTGTAAGATGAGGATAAAAATAGCACCTCTCTCTCAGGGTTATTGCAATGACCAAAGGAGATAAAAATTATAAGACCTTAGCATATTTAGCACCTGACAAATAGCATATAGTGAGCACTACTTAAATGATATAATAATAACTATTATTATTATTTAGAGGATTCCAGACTGAGAAACACCAACAATGATACACTAAGTAGAGGCTATATTTCCAGTATGTCTTTTCATTGTAAGAATAAAAATTAATTCTGAGTGGCAAAGGAAAATCCAAAAAATATTATCTATTTTTACAACATTTCACTGACTACAGAAGGAGTTTATTTTGTCTTGAAGTGTTTGCCAATATTAAGAGATTTATAAATTCTAGCTTTCTTGTAAAACCTTGATTGCTAAGAAAAACAAATATACAAGGAAACTGGAAATCAAATGTACAGTTCAAATTCAGTAACTTTCTACCAATCTTTTTTCAAAGTTGTATTCTACAACTCTTTGTTCTTCGTTTCTCAGCTCTAGGTCTGGACAAGTTGACTTTTGCCTCATGTCACATTATGTCCACTCCTAGTAGTCAGGGTTGGTATGGTGTCCTGGTAGGAAGGGGAAATGTGGCAAGATCTGAGTCAGAAAATAATCCAGGATCCTGCAATGTACACACAGTAACTCACTCACTTTGGACACCATTTCCTTTTTCATCTGTGAAAGGGGACAACAATACTTGCCCTATCTCACAAGCTTGGTTTTTAAAAAAAATTATTTTAAAAAGGAATGACTGAAGTGTTTTTGTCATAGGACTGTTGATTGAGAATTATGTCATCCCTTTATTGAAAATTTTTAAAACTAATTTATATTTTCAGTTACATGTAGAAATAATTTTTGAAAATTATTTTTTGGTATTTTAGGATTCAAATTTTCTCCCCTCTTTTCTTGCCAAGGTCACAAATAGTCTGAAAGGTATATCAGTGCTTTCATAAAATATACATATTGCTCATGTTGTGACAGAAGACACATGTCACACATACAACAAAAAACTCATGAAGGATATAAAGTGGAAGATGGCATGTTTTAATCTGCAATCAGACTCCAGCAGTTCCTCCTTTGTTATGTACATTGTGATTATCTTGGACACTTACTTTGCTAATAATAGTTTAGTCCTTCACAAATGATCATTATATAATATTTACTACTTTTATATTGTTCTCCTGTTTCTGTTCACTTAACTTTGCATCAATTCATATAAAACTTTTAGGCTTTTCTTAACTCATTCTGTGTATCATTTCTTATGCCTCAATAATATTCCATTATATTGTACAACACAACTTGTTTAGCCTTTGCCACTACAAAAAGAGCTGCTTAACATATTTTGGTACATGGAGGTTCTTTCTCCTTATTTCTAATTTCTTTGGGATGAAGAGCAATGGTGACATTGCTGGGTCAGATAGTATGTCTAATTTAAAGATCCTTTGAGCATGGTTTCATATTCTCCAGAATGGTTATTGATTCAGAGTTCTACCAATAGTGTATTAGTTTCCCAATCTTCCCCCACCCCTCCAACATTTGTCATTTTCCTTTGTGGTTATGTCAGTCAGTCTGATAGGAATGAGGTGATATCAGAGTTGTTTTAATTTGAATTACTCTAATAAATAGTGATTTGAAGCATTTTTCATATTTCATCCTCTGAGAACTGCCTCATAGGCTTCTTTTAACGATGAAATGAGTGTGCTTAAAAACACAATGAAAACTAAACCACCTTGTACAAGGTACAATATAAAGTATTAATTTGTCCTACCTTGTATAATTCTCCGTATTTATCACATATGTGGAAAAGTATGTGGGGCCCTGCAAACTAGGCAGAACTATGAAAAAAGCAAGCTCAGCTGAAGGTTAAAATATAAATTTTTTGTTTATAATGATTATAAAGCAAAATAAACCAGGAAAACATAAACAGAGCAAATAGAAAACAAAATAAATTTTTTCAGCAAAATTCTATTCAGAGGTGTGGTGGACAAGGACATGTGAAAACTAATTGTTAAATTTTCAGGTGAGCACACCTCAGAAATAAATGTCTATTTGTCCAGTTTGATTTATTGTTTTGTTTATTTCCTCAATTAAGAAAATGATGAAGAAAAGGTAAAGAATAGATTGAATTTAAGTGTTTGGTAACTTGATTATTTAAAATTTAACAGTACTACACCCCTATATCTACCTTCCATCTTTGTATGTATATTGTATAATTCCTAGCCTGCCCACCCATTCTTACCATCACATCTAACAAAGGAATATTTTTCTTGTTCATCTATCCAACTTGTCCCATTGTTATCTTAATTTTCTTATACTGAAAATTTCTCCTTTTAATAATCTTTTTTTATATAATTTTTTATTTTTAGAAAAATTTTTCATGGTTACATAATTTATGTTTTTACTTTACCCTTCACCCCCTCAACTCCCCAACCCCTCACCCCTCACAGTAGCTAACTCACATTTCCACTGGTTTTAACCTGTGTGGTCAGTCAAGAATTATTTACATATTATTGATAGTAACATGGGTGTGGTCTTTTCCGGTCTATATCCCCAATCATATCCTCATCAACCCAAGTGTTCAAGCAGTTGTTTTTCTTCTGTGTTTCCACTCCTGTAGTTCTTCCTCTGAATGTGGGTAGCGTTCTTTTCCATAAATCCCTCAGAATTGTCTTGGGTCATTGCATTGCTGCTAGTACAAACTTCCATTACATTCAATTATGCCACAGTATATCAGTCTCTGTGTACAATGTTCTTCTGGCTCTGCTCCTTTCACTCTGCATCAATTCCTGGAAGTCTTTCCAGTTCAAATGCAATTCTTCCAGTTTATTATTCCTTTGAGCACAATAGTATTCCATCACCAGCATATACCACAATTTGTTCAGCCATTCCCCCAATTGAAGGGCATACCCTTGTTTTCCATTTTTTTGCCACCACAAAAAGCAAAGCTATAAATATTTTTGTGCAAGTCTGTTTATCTATGATCTCTTTGGGGTACAAACCCAGCAATAGTATGGCTGGATCAAAGGGCAGGCATTCTTTTATCGCCCTTTGGGCATAGTTCCAAATTGCCATCCAGAATGGTTGGATCACTTCACAACTCCACCAGCAATGCATTAACATCTGAATTTTGCCACATCCCCTCCAATATTCATTACACTCCACTGCTATCATTTCAGCCAATCTGCTGGTTTTAGGCCTTACCTCAGAGTTGTTTTCATTTGCATTTCTTTAATTATTAGAGATTTAGAATACTTTCTCATGTGCTTATTGATACTTTTGATTTCTTTATCTGAAAATTGCCTATTCATGTCTCTTGCCCATTTATCAGTTGGGGAATGGCTTGATTTTTTATACAATTGATTTAGCTCTTTGCATATCTGAGTAATTAGATGTCTTTCACAATTTTTTGTTATAAAGATTTTTTCCCAGTTTGTTGTTTCCCTTCTGATTTTGGTTGCATTGTTTTTGTTTGTACAAAACTTTTTTAATTTAATATAATCAAAACCATTTAATTTACATTTTGTAATTTTCTCTAACTCTTGTTTGGTTTTAAAATCTTTCCTTTCCCAGAGATCTGACAAGTATATTATTCTGTATTCACCTAATTTACTTATAGTTTCCTTCGTCATATTCAAGTCTTTCACCCATTCTGAATTCATCTTGGTGTAGGGTGTGAGACGTTGATCTAAACCTAATCTTTCCCATATTTTTTTCCAAATTTCCCAGCAGTTTGTGTCAAATAGTGGATTTTTGTCCCAAAAGCTGGGCTCTTTGGGTTTATCATACACTGTTTTGCTGACGTCACTTACCCCAAGTCTATTCCACTGATCCTCCCTTCTGTCTCTTAGCCAGTACCATATTGTTTTGGTTACTGCTGCTTTATAGTATAGCCTAATATGTGGTACTGCTAAGCCCCCTTCCTTCATGGTTTTTTTTTCATTATTTCCCTTGATATTCTTGATTTTTTGTTCTTCCAAATAAACTTTGTTACAGTTTTTTTTCTAATGCAGTAAA
Organism: Gracilinanus agilis; assembly: GCF_016433145.1. Classification (NCBI taxonomy): domain Eukaryota; kingdom Metazoa; phylum Chordata; class Mammalia; order Didelphimorphia; family Didelphidae; genus Gracilinanus; species Gracilinanus agilis. Next base: position 353,140,144 of record NC_058130.1, on the reverse strand, counting down.
AAAGGTTTTTGGTAGTTTGATAAGTATGACACTAAATAGGTAAATTAATTTGGGTAGAATGGTCATTTTTATTATGTTAACTCATCCTACCCATAAGCACTCAGTGTTTTTCCAATTGTTTAGATCTAGTTTTAATTGTTTGGAAAGTGTTTTGTAGTTGTTTTCATATAATTACTGTGTTTGTTTTGGTAGATAGATTCCTAAGTATTTTATATTGTCTAGGGTGATTTTAAATGGTGTTTCTCTTTCTACCCCTTGCTTCTGTGATGTGTTGGAAATATATAGAAATGCTAATGATTTATGTGGGTTTTGTATCCTGCTACTTTGATAAAGTTATTGATTATTTCCAATAGCTTTTTATTTGATTCTCTAGGATTTTTTAAGTAGACCATCATATCATCTGCAAAGGGTGGTAGCTTAGTCTCCTCATTGCCTATTTTAATACCTTCAATTTCTTTTTCTTCTCTAATTGGTACTGCAGTGTTTCTAGTACAATATTAAATAATAGAGGTGATAATGGGCATCCTTGTTTCACACCTGATCTTACTGAAAAGGCTCCTAATTTATCCCCATTGCATATTATGCTTCTTGATGGTTTAAGATATATACTGTTTATTATTTTTAGGAATGTACCTTCTATTCCTATACTTTCTAGTGTTTTCAGTAGGAATGGGTGTTGTATTTTGTCAAAGGCTTTTTCAGCATCTATTGAGATAATCATATAGTTTTTGTTGGTCTGCTTGTTGATATGGTTAATCATGTGGGTGGTTTTCCTAATGTTGAAACATCCATGCATTCATGAATAACCCTCTTGATCGCTTGCTATAGTCTCTTTGCTAGTATTCTATTTAAGATTTTTGCATCTATATTCATTAAGGAGATTGGTCTGTAAATTTCTTTCTCTGTTTTTGATCTACCTGGCTTCAGAATACTCCTTCTTTGCTTATTATATCAAATAATTTGTATAGTATTTTGGATTAATTGTTCTTTGAATGTTTGATAGAATTCACTTGTGAATCCATCAGGCCCTGGTGATTTTTTCTTAGGTAGTTCTTTGATGGCTTATTCAATTTCTTTTTCTGATATGGGATTATTTAAGTATTCTATTTCTTCTGCTGTTAATCTAGGCAATTTATATTTTTGCAAATATTCATCCATATCCCCTAAATTGCTAAATTTATTGCCATATAATTGGGCAAAATAGTTTTTAATGATTGCCTTAATTTTCTCTTCATTACAGGTGAGGTCTTTCTTTTCATCTTTGATACTATTAATTTGGTTTTCTTCTTTCCTTTTTTAAATTAGATTAAAAAGTACTTTGTCTATTTTATCCTGTTTTTCCAAAATACCAGCTTCTAGTCTTATTTATTAATTCAATAGTTCTTTTACTTTTGATTTTATTAATTTCTCCTTTGATTTTTAGTATTTCTAATTTAGTTTTCATCTGAGGATTTTTAATTTGTTCGCTTTCTATTTTTTTAAGTTGCATGCCCAATTCATTAACCTCTGCCCTCCCTAATTTGTTAACATATGCACTCAGTGAGATAAATTTTCCCCTTAGAATTTCTTTGGCTGCATCCCATAGGTTTGAGTAAGATGTCTCATCATTGTCATTGTCTTCAATGAAATTATTTTTTCTGTGATTTGTTGTTTCACCAAATTTATTTGGAGAATCATATTATTTAATTTCTAATTAATTTTTGGTTTACCTCTCCATTTATTCTTACTAATAAATATTTTATTGCATTATGATCTGAGAAGGTTACATTTATTATTTCTGCTTTTTTTGCAATTGTTCTCCATGTTTCTATGCCCTTTTACATGGTCTATCTTTGTGAATGTTCCATGTGCTGCTGAAAAGAGGTTGTATTCCTTTTTGTCTCTATTTATTTTTCTCCATATATCTATTAACTCTAATTGTTCTAGGGTTTCATTCACCTCTCTTATCTCTTTGTTATTTATTTTTTGGTTTCATTTATCTAGATCTGATAGGGGAAGGTTGAGGTCCCCCACTAGTATGGTTTTGCTATCTATTTCATCCTTGAGCTCCACTAGCTTCTCCTTTAGAAATTTGGAAGCTATATCATTTGGCAAATGCATATTGAGTACTGGTATTTCTTCATTTTTTTATACTGCCCTTTATTAGGATGTATTTACCTTCCCTATCTCTTTTAACCTTATATATTTTTACTTTGGCTCTGCCAGAGATCATGATAGCCACCCCTGCCTTCTTTTTCTCATTTGAAACACAAAAGATTTTGCTCCATCCTCTCATTTTCACTCTATGTATGTCTGTCTGTCTTATGTGTGTTTCTTGTAGACTACATATGGTTGGGTTTTGCTTTCTAATCCAATCTGCTATTTGCTTCCATTTTATGGGCAAGTTCATCCCATTCACATTCAGAGTTATAATTATCATCTGTACATTCCCAGACATTTTGATTCTCTCTCCTAGTCCTGTCCTTTCTTCTTTCACTGTTTCCTTCTATACCACTGTTTTTTTTAATCAGTTCCTATAATCCCCTCCCTTGTTTCATTTCCCTTTCTCCCTCTTCCTTCCTTATTCCCCTCTTATTGTTTTTTAAAGCCATATCATGCTCCCAGCCAAGCTCTCTCCCTCCCTAATATTGCTTCCCTCCCCACCAGTCCATTTGTTTCCCTTTTACTTCTTTATAGGGCCTGAATCAATTTTCTGCCCCTATGGATCTGATTGTTCTTCTCTAAGTTGATTTCAATGCACTTAAGTACTGAATATTACCTCTCTCTAACCTCTTTACCCTTACAGTGTGTCATTATTTTTCCCTGTTGATCCCACATGCTTTTTTATGGAATATAAATTTATTCCTTTTTGTTTGCTTTCCTATTTTTCTTATTATTATCTTCTCCCCCCAATTTTGTATATATTTATATCTACATACATACATATATACATATATATTACATGTATATATATACATATATATTTATGTATCTCTTGACATTTCATCCTATATAGTTTGTCCCTGTTCCCTCTATGTAAAACTTCTTCTAATTACCCTGTTGGTAATAATAATTTTTAATATTTGCCAATATCTTCTTTTCTTCTTGGGATATAAATTGATTGAACTTGTGTCCCTTAAAGAAAAGAATTTTTTCTCCTCTCCCCCAAACCCCCATTCTCTTAATTATCTTATGTTGATAGTCTCGCCGTCTGGGTTTGGGCAGCAAACTCTCTGTTTATGTCTGTTTTTTTCTTGGTGCATGTTTGGAAGTCCTCAATTTTATTGAATGACCATACTTTTGCCTGCAATAATAGAGTTAGTCTTGCTGGATAGTTGATTCCTGGTTATAGACCCAGTTCTCTTGCTTTCCGTAATATGTTTTTCATGACTTCCTGTCCTTCAATGTAGATGCAGCCAGATCCTGTGTTATCCTAACTGTGTTTCCCTGATATCTGAATGACTTCTTTTTAGCAGCTTGTAATATTTTTTCCTTGGTCTGGTAGTTTTTCAATTTGGTGGATTAAACGTAGGAGGTGATCTGTGGATCCTGTTGATTTCCACTTTTCCCTCTTGTTCAAGAATTTCTGGACAATTTTCTCTGATAATTTCTTGTAAGATGCTATCAAAACTTTTTCTTTTATCATGATGTTCTGATAAACCAATAATTCTTAAGTTGTCTCTTCTAGCTCTGTTCTCCAGATCTTTGATTGAATCAATGAGGTGTTTCATATTCTCCTCAAATTTTTTATTTTTTAAATTTTGTTTAATATATTCTTGCTGCCCTGTGAAGTCATTTGCTTCTAGTTGTTGAGTTCTGTTTTTTAAAGACTGAATTTCATCCCTGGCTTTTTGGTCATACTTCTCTTTCTGGTCTGATTTTCTTTTTAGGTCATCTTTTGCCTTCTTTGCTTCATTTTCAAGCTGGCCAATCCTGGCTTTTAAGACTTTATTTTCTTGTTTTAGTTCATGTATTTCTTTTTTAAATTGTCTTCAGCCTCTCTTGCCTCTCTTGATTGCTTTTTGAGTTCCTGAAGTTCTTGAGTTAATTGAATTTTTAGATCTTCCAAAGCCTGTGTCCAGTTGACTGGAGCTGTGTCCTTTTCTTTTATTTCTATTTCATTTGCTCTCTTTTCACTTCCTTGAAAGAAGCTGTCAATTGTCATTTCTTTTCTCTTTTTTGTTGCTTACTCATATTTTTTCCTTCCTTGTTCTGCTAGTTTGAGCAGATATATTTAATGATCTTTGATGAAAGATCTTCCAGCAGCTGGCAATGAAGGTTTGTAGTTACTTTCTCTGCCCTCTGCAGACTTCTTGTCTGTCCAGTTGTTGGGATTAATCCTGTATTGATTGGATTAATCTTACTGCTTAATCTGCCCTGAGGCTAAAACCGCCATAGGAGGGAAAAAGGAACAAAAAACAAAACAACAAAAAGAAAAACAAAAACCAGTGGTGGGGGACAAGAAGGAGCTTTTTTGCTGAACTAAGCTCTCCAGCAGTGGGGTCCCCCTGTGTTGTCCACTGTGTTTTATCTGGTTTTCTTTCCTCTTGAAGCCCTGTGTTCTCTATCTCAGTATGAGGAAGCCAAGCTGTCTGTGGTCTGGGGTTTGGCTCTCTCTAAGCCACCATCTTCCAGAAGTTTTTGCTGTGTTTCTCTGGTTTTCTCCTCTAGTCACCACTCCAGTGCCTGTGTTTGACTCCCTGAGTCTGATGCCAGCAAGGCCCTCTCTTCCGACTGGTGTGCCCACCAGCCCTGAGATTTCCTGGGTTTCTAGAGACTCTGCAAAGAATGTGGGGGAGGCATCCTGGGATCCTGGGATTCCCCTTCTATGCCCTCAGACCAGAGAGTTCAAGAATTGAAGCCTTTTTTTTTGGCGTACCTCTTTAGTTATGCTGCAGTAGGGTTTCCCCTGCTCTGTCCCATTATTAGATTTGGTCCTCTTTCTTCTTGAAGAGCATTGTTTTCTATCTCGGTGTGTAAGGGTACGGAGGTTTTAAGATTCACTCCGTCTATGCCGCCATCTTCCCGGAAGTCTTAATTTTAGAGTCACTGACAAGCACTTAGTAATAACCAGAGCTTCTCCTAGTCTCTTCTTTAGTGAGAATTTCTCCTTTCTCTCTAAGTATTCCCTCTCTTTTTCTCCCTTTGCCCACCAGAAAAGATAATGGATTTTTCTACAGTACACAAATAGCCTCCAAAACTTTCTTACTAGGCATTTATCTGTAGAGTACCACAGCACAGATCTTCAAAATGTAACTGGCCAAATCTAGCCAAGATGGAAGAATAGAGAATTGCTTAGTAAATCCCTCCCCTCTCCAAATAACTCTAAAATAATGTCCCAAATCAAATTCTGTTATGGCAGGACCAACAAGAAAAAGGTCAGATATAACATTTTTCCAGTTCAAGATAATGTAGGAGGTTAGCAGGAAAAAGCAGGCCTGGAGTATGGTATAGAATATGCAGGACCCTATCCAGACACCAGCAGTGGGTCTTATACGTAGGTGCATTGGCACTGTCAGTAGCTTCAGAAGTTCTCAACCCTTGGATGATGGGGGTGGCAGGGAGACAACTGATCAGGAGTTTTCAGGGTACTCTTTGCTTGTACAATATTCAGGACTGTTTCATTGTCTCTACACAATTCTAGATCACAATTCTAAGGCCAGACGAATTGAGAGCTTATTTGTGGCTACAAAGGAGCAAGAACCCTCGTCCTGTTTCCTGGATGAGAAAGAGTGTTTGTGGTCATTCAAGGTTATTTAGAAACCCAAGTATTAATTCCAAGACAAAAAGTAGCATTAATAACGGAGACTGCAGGAAAGCAGGGGATTTGGTTACAGTCCCAGGGTCAAAAGAAATGCTAGTGCTGGTCGTTATAGCAAAACAAGTTCTCTTCCAGAATAAAGAACAGAGCATAGGCAAAGAGAGCAGTGGCCATTCTTCTCCTGAGATCATATAATCAAAGAAGCACAGAAAAGCTACAAAAACCCCTGAGCTAGCTTTGAAAAGAGTAGCAAAAAAGGTCTAATGCTAGGAATAGTATCCCCTACATCTTGGTAGCAGAACCCAACTTCAATAAAAAGTTAAAATCAAGAAATAGACTGAAAATAAGGAAATAATAACAAAAAGTGCCTATCATAAGAAGTTACTATGATGACAGGGATAATCAATACACAGACCCAGAAGAAGAGAACCATGTCAAAACAGGTAAAAGTAAAGCCACAAAAAAGAGTGAATTAGATATAAGTCCAATAAGAATTTCTGGGAGAAAAAAGTTTTAAAATGACTTCCAAAATTAAATAAGAGAGGTAGAGGAAAAATTGAGAAAAAATGAGAAGAGTATAAGAAAATTATGAAAAGAGAGCCAATAGTTTTATAAAATAGGCACAAAAATTACTGAGGAAAGTAATAACTTTAAAAAGTCATAGAACTAGACAGTTGAACAAAAATAGGGAAGGGGGATCCACTGAAGAAAAAAACACCTTCAAAATTAGAATTGGAGAAGTAGAAGCCAAAGGCTCCATGAGACCCCCCCAAAAAATAAATAAATAAAATAAAATTGTAAGATTAAAAAGATATAAGAAAATGAGAAATATCTCAACAGAAAAACAACTGACCTAGAAAAGAGACCAAGAGATAATTTAACAATTTTTGGACTTCCTGAAAGCCATGATCAGAAAAAAAACCCTCATGTTCTATTTCAAGAAATTATCAAAGAAGGCAGTTCTAATATCCAATAACCATAGAGTAAAATAGAAATTGAAAGAATCCACCAATCACCTCCTGAGAGAGATTCCAAAAGGAAAACTACCAGGATTGTTACAGTCCAATTCCAGTGCTCATAGATCAAGGAAAAAATATTGCAAGTGCACAAAAAAATATTTTGAATATTGTGGAGCCACATGCAGTAGCATACAATATTTAGCCAATTGCACACCAAAGGAGTAGAAGGCCCAGGATAAATTCTGAAAGGATTTACAATTAACATTATATCTAAGAATCACCTACATTGCAAAATTAAGTATAATTCTGCAGGAGAAAATGGATATTTAATCAAATAGAAGACTGTGAAGTATTATTGATGAAAAGATCAAAACAGAATGGAAAATTTAATTTTTCAAGTATGAATCATGGGAAACCTTATAAGGTAAAGAGAAATCAATAAGGTTAAAATGTTTACAGCCTTATATGTGAAAATGATAATTATGACTCCCAAGAAATTCAGATAGAAGAAGAATACACAGACAGAAGGTATGGCTGTGAGTTCATTATAAAGAGATGATATCTGAAAAAAAAATTCAAATGTAAGAGAGAGATGCACTGGTTCAGAGGAAAGAGAGGAGAAGGATGGAGAAATTATCTCACATAAAAGAGCATGTGGAGGAATGATGTTGGAACTACAGGCAACTCTTGAACCTTATTCCAATTGGACTCAAACAGGAAATAACATAAACACTCAATTGGGTATAGAAATTTATCTTAACTAATGGTCTTCTGTACTAGCAGCAATGCAATGACCCAGGACAATTCTGAGGGATTTATGGAAAAGAACGCTACCCACATTCAGAGGAAGAACTGCAGGAGAGGAAACACAGAAGAAAATCAACTGCTTGAATACATGGGTTGATGAGGACATGATTGGGGATCAAAAGTACCACACCAATGCAACTATCAACAATTTGGAAATAGGTCTTGATTAATGACACAAGTTAAAACCAGTGGAAATGCATATCAGCCAGGGGAGGGGGGAGATCAGGGGGGTGAAGGGGAAAGTAAGAGCATAAATCATGTAACCATGTTAACTTTTCTAAAATATAAATATTAATAAATGTTTAAAATTAAAAAAAAGAAATTTATCTTAACCTACAGGAAAGGAGGGGAAAGAGAGGATAAGAGAAGTGGAGGAGGACTCTTAAGAGGGAAGGGCAGATTAAGGAAAGTTATGATCAAAATTAAAATAGACTTTGGGGGAGGGGCAGGGTAAAATGAGAGAGAGGACAAATAGGAGAAAAGAGAATGGAGGAATATGCAGTCAATAATCATATCTCTGAATGTTAGTGGAATGAACTCACCCATGAAATAGAAATGGATAGTAAAATGGATTGAAAATCAGAATCCAACAATATGACTGAACAATTGCGGTATATAATTATGATGGAATATTATTGTGCTATTAGAAATTATGAACAAGATAACTTCAGAAAAACCTGGAAATACTTAGATGAACAGATGCAAAGTGAAATTAGTAGAACCAGAACATTGTACCTGGTAACAGCAAACATTTATAAAAATCAACTATAAATGACTTAGCTATAATTTTCCTTCCTCTCTCCCTTCCTTTCTTCCTTCCTCCCTCCCTTCTTTTTTCCCTTCCTTCCTTCTGTCCCTGCTTCCTTTCCTCCTCTTTCTTTTAATTCTTTATTTCTTTACAGATTAAAAGGATTTTGTATATTTCTTTGTTTCCTTTGGGTCTTCTGAAACCAAAGTCAATGGGCTTAACACCCATGGGTTTTTAGATTTTTTTTAATTATTTATTTACTACATTAAAACTCCCAAATATTTCCCTTTATCCCTCCCCTGACTGCACTACAGAAGACATCATTTGACATGCAAAAAAATAAGTATATATATAAAACTATATCTTGCTTGTTTCTACTTATCACTTCTTTCTCTAGACTAGAGGTTATTTACAATTTCTCCACATAGGTGAGAGGAAGCAATAACAGAGATTATAATCTGTTTCATTAAAACTTCCAAGGACGTGAGAGGGAAGAGCTTCAATGATCAACTCTTCCAATTCTGAAGTCATGAAAGACAAAATGAAATATATTTTCTTTATGATTAACATTCTCCTCAGAGCAATACTACCTCGGTAAAGAAAAGCATATGACTGTCTACATATATAATAGCTAATCATTCATATACATCTTTAAATATATTGTATCATTTGACCCCCTAACAAGTTTTGAGGCCGATACATTTAGTTACCCATATTTTACAGGGGTCAAGTGTCTCACAAGTTTACACAATCAATAAAGACTGGAGTCAAGATTTAAACTCAGCACTCAATCTACTAAGCAAAGCAAATTTTCTTCTTTTTACCTATATGAGAAAAATAATCTTAAATACCCTAGTTTATTTTTTTCCAAAGCTATGACTGATTGAAAATACTGAGGCATGATATTATTTCCTTGGTGATTTAAATGAAAGAATCATAACATTTACGTTTATATTATATATCATATATATATATATNATACTACCTCGGTAAAGAAAAGCATATGACTGTCTACATATATAATAGCTAATCATTCATATACATCTTTACATATATTGTATCATTTGACCCCCTAACAAGTTTTGAGGCCGATACATTTAGTTACCCATATTTTACAGGGGTCAAGTGTCTCACAAGTTTACACAATCAATAAAGACTGGAGTCAAGATTTAAACTCAGCACTCAATCTACTAAGCAAAGCAAATTTTCTTCTTTTTACCTATATGAGAAAAATAATCTTAAATACCCTAGTTTATTTTTTTCCAAAGCTATGACTGATTGAAAATACTGAGGCATGATATTATTTCCTTGGTGATTTAAATGAAAGAATCATAACATTTACGTTTATATTATATATATATATATATACATATATATACATATATATATATATATATAAAACAAATCCTGGAAGTTATGAATATATTGTCAAAGCTGCTTCCAATGAACAAGGATTCAGGGTCATTGATAGAAAGATATGGTTGCAAAGGCAATTTTCTTGTTGCGGCTACATATTTAATAATTCACAAGATTGACTTATACTGGATCCTTTTATCAGAAAAAAATGGCTTGGGGGTAAAATTATCTGGCAAGGGAATTGAATTTCTCTTGACCTTTGCTGGATGTCACGTACCATTCAGCTTCACATAGTGAAAATAGAGACAGGATAGGCAGCCTGCAAAATTTCTAAAGAACACAAACGATTCATACCCTTCCATGAATTAGAGGAATAGAAATCCTGTCATTGAGATAAGACTCAGGAAGATCCCTGAATAGGTTCAAAGTCATATCCTGGAGGAAAACAGATTTCACATAGGTAACTGAGTTTTCAATCAACAACTTTCTCACAAAATTTGTAAACCTTGTAAAACCTTGTAATCCTGTGTGAAAAAACATTTGTCTCTTTTGTTTTATGAATTGACTGAGCTCTCTTTGGTCCATCCACATTTATAACTACTCCTTGAGCTGCTACTAATGGAAGTAGCTTGCCTAATCTGCTTCCAAACTGTGTGTCTCTTTACTCTATGAGTCTTTAATCTATTACTTTGCCCCTTGTTTTCCAGTCTTTGGCATCCCTCCACAAGTCAGAAGAATCCACTCCTGTCTTGTTTAGCAGCTGGCCAGTTACATTAAATTAGGGGAGACAGATAAACAACAACTTCTAAGAAAGGTGATGAGAATAGTCAGATATGTCAGACTAGTGGCACAGAGTTTATCCTTTTCTGAGGCAGACACAGCCACCATAACATTATATTAGGGATGTTGGCAAGGTCCCATTGTAGTCTATGAACTCTAATCAAATCTGCAGTGGTTATCACTAAGACTTAAACTTGTGTCAGAGTATTAGGAAGCTCAGAGTATTAGGAACCTCAGATCAGCAAGATGATGATAGTACCTTGCTATGTACCTCTGCTGTAAGGGATTGCTAAACCCTTTTTAGGGCTACTTTCCTCTTTTGGTGTCAACCTGTCATCCAGTTCTCACCTGTGGCTCCAAGAAGCTGTAGTATATGCAGCAGCCACATCCCCACAAATAACCTTAGCAGGAAGGATAAATAGTGTTGAGGCTAGCCAATGGAACCCAAGTTAGAAGGAGTGTTCTTCAGGCATATGAAGATTTCCCCCAGAAGAAGGAGCAGATGAGAAGAATTTGTTCCAAAAGCCATTAAGGTAGTGAAATGAGTCTTTGTGGCAAATTTATAACTTGGGTTATAAACATTGAAGAAGCCAAGGGTATCCACTAAATCCTGAGTCATTCCTACTTGTCTTGACTTTTGCTACTAGGCTTCCACAATTCTGATAGAGAGACTGAGGCCCAACTTCGTGCAACTCCATCTCACCTAATTCTAATTTATGTACAAGTTAAAAGATATCATCACCAATGATATTTTGGTCCTCTACAAATATGAAGAACACCAACCAACCAACCTGAAAGTATGTATTCTACCAGTCTGACAGTGTTCCCGAAATTGCTATTTTGCCACTTATTTTTATAAATATTTTAATTGTTTTTAAAACATATGTAATTTAAGAAAATAATATTATAATTCATTATAATTAATTGATACTTTTATCCAAATGTTATCAGATTGGAGAGTAGGGACCTTATAAAATGAGAGGGAGTTGGAGTAGACATGAAAGGGCTGAAATGTAGAGGGCTATCTGGAGTCTCAGGGGATGGATGGAAAGAGAGCACAACAAACTTAGAGTAGAAGAACTAAGAAGTACAATTACACTAATTAACAGAATGTGACACTATCACTTAGGGGTCTTACAAATTGAGGAATCCCCAGTCCCCCCTTGAGAATGGCTATACATGAGTCATTAGGCACACAGCAAGAATTCTCCTGTTATCCCAACAGATAAACAGGTGCCAAATGGAACACCTGCAACACAGCACACTTTCTAGTGAAGAAGGAATAGATGTTAAATTACTCACCCACATTCCCATGCTGTCGTGCTATCTGGATCTGAAAACAAATGAAGAAGTAATAGTAATTTTTTGAAATGGTGTAAAATAAGTTGGACTGCAGCTACCAACCATCTCCATGCAATTTCTCTTATCTCATCACACACTGTACTCATCTCAACCACCTAAATTTTCCACTTTGGTATTATCCTCAATCAATCAGTTAATTCACAAGTGTTTCTCATGTTTTTGATAACAATAATAAAGGGATTTTATAGCATTTTAAGGCTTGCAAAACATTTTACAAATGTGACATTCTATCCTTACAACACCGTGGGAATTAGATTGGGAGCTGGACATGCATAACAAAGATAAAAATAAAACAGTATCTACCCTCAAGAAGCTTACATATTTGAGAGGGGGAAAAACCCTATATAAATATATTGTGTATATAAATATATGTTCAATACACAGTTGAGGAATAGTATACCACCTTTCCTTCTCTTATTCTCTCATTCCTACAAGGGGTCTCCTAGTTCTTCCCTTATCCCATACCCCTTCCCTCTTGTTTTTCTGTATGTAAAGAAGATTTTTTACCCTTATAACTGTGTGTATTGATCTCTATCCTAATTATGATTAGAGTAGGGTTCTAGTGCTAGCAACCTTAAACCATCTCCTCCCCTTCTCCATGGTAGTTCTTCTACTCATCCCTCCTCCATAGTAGATAATCATTCTACTGTACTATTATGTATTATTATACTATACTCCTGGTCTACTACACTACCATTTGGACTCATTCCATTACAGTCATAGTTGACTATTCTATCCATACATAATCCTTCCAAATATCCAGGTAATAATGCCATTGTCAAGGGTCATGGAAGATGTTTTCCCATAAAAGAGGAAATATTTTTACTCTTTAGATTGCTTATGATCAGTCTTTCATGACCTCTGTAGGTTTCCTATAGATCAAAAATTTTGATGGGTTCAGGATTTCCCCCCAGGAATAGTTGAAACTCTCTTAGTTCATTAAATATCCAATTTTTATCTTTTATAATTATTCTCATCCTATCTGGGTATTTTATTCTTCATTATAAGTTCCTTTGCTCTATGCAACACTGTGTTCTATGTCTTGCATTCTTTTATTGTTGATGCTACTAAGTCTTGTCTTATTCGGATTGTACTTCCACAGTATTTAATTTTTTTTCTTGATACTTGTAGTATTTTCTCCATAATTTAGCAATAATGTTCCTGTGCATTTTGATGGTTATTTGAAGTAGGATATCTAAATTCTTTTTTTTTTATCATAGCTTTCCTAGAGTCCAATATGCCTTTTATTGTCTTTCCTTCCAGGCCAGTTGCTTTTCTGAAAAGATGTTTCATATTTTATTCTATTATTTCATTCTTTTGATTTTGCTTCATTGCTTCTTGTTATCTTAGGAAATTGTTAGATTCCCCTTGTCCAGTTCTAGTCCTTAATGCGTTATTTTCTTCCATGAGTTTCTGGATCTCTTTTTTCCATTTGGATGATGTTTCTTTAATAATTTTCTTTATTTTATTTCATTGCTCTTTTTTTTTTAATTTTTCCTCAATTTCTCTCATTTGGTTTTTGAGGTCTTTTCTAAGCTCCTCCAAAAGCTCTTTTTGAGATTATGGTCATTAATTATATTTCTTTGGTATTTTTGAAGTAGGTATTTTTACTTTATTGCCCTGATTTTGAGCCAAGGTCTTCTCTGTCCTCTTAATAGCTATCAATAGTTCTCCATTCTCTGCTTGATCATTTTAATTTATTTATTTATTACATTTTAGCAGTCAGTTCACAAGTCTTAATTATTGGTTTTTTGCTGGAGTCCCAGGGTTCCTGGTATATTGGTATATGTTACTTCAGGTTTCAAGATTTTCTTGTGTGTATTTTTCTTTTCTGGGATTCTATTTATTTATTCCAGTTTTTATAGTCTAAGGTTGGATTTATTCCTGGTACCTTGCTCATACTCCAGTCTATGATTGATCTCAAGTGTTCTAACCCGAGCCCAAGATCAGTTTTACAATTGCAAATGCAAACACAGTCTACCTCCTCTGTGGTAGCAACTAAAGACTCCACTCTCTTGAGAGTGACCACAGCTGACAGGACCCCAGACCCTCAACAAACACACTCACCAATTTACACTCCTTCTTCACACCCCTTCTCCTACTGTTATAGGCTATATTAGCCTAGGATAGAGAAGGTGTCTAGTCCATAATCCTCAAGCCTCCAAAATCCCTTCATTGTGAACAGAAAGGCTTGAGTTTCTGCCCTTAGGCCTAGTCTCTATAAACTCTCAGGTGTCCACTCCTTAGTCCCCAGCTGTGGGCCAGCAGGGGTCTCCAGAGCCATGGCTTTAGCATGCACAGCTGCTCCCAGGACCCTCAGCCGGTGGAATTCATTGGTAGCCTCAAGACGCAAGGTAAGGTGGACAATCCTGTCCCCGGGGCTACCCTGTTGATTTCCTTTCCCAGAGCCTGAAGAGGTGGGACTAAGGCCAGGGAAGTCATGAACCTTTCTCCCTAGTTATCCCTGGCTGCTCAGCTTCACTACTGACTCCTGCCTATTTTGCTCACTTTTAGCATTGATTCTGTGGGGTTTGTTTTTTTTATTGTTTGTGGTAGGTATTAGGAGGGTGAGGAAGCTTCATGTTCTACTTCACCATCTATTCATAATGCCTATCTCTACTGCATTTTCTCTTTATAAAAATCAATTATTTTTCAATTAACAGACATTTATTTTCTTTCCCTCCCAACTCTCCCCCACCCAATTTAGAAGTTAAAGGAGAAAAACAAAACTTCAAGTGTGGATTAGATAAGATGCCACTTAATTTCCTCCCAGTTCTGAAATATTACTTTTTCTCCATTCCTTTGTTACCTCTAAAGTGCCTTCTACATCATAAAGTATGCACAAAATTCCACAAAGTGAATAAATTGATTTTAATTACCAGTTTACATTAATATATAATTCTATTGAAAATGTATGGCATCTCCATTCAGACTACCCCCCTCAATTAAAATGTTTTAGTCCTTTCTGATTATTGTACCTGTATAAACCCAGCCTCCCTATATCTTCTTTTGCTACATCACAATTAGAATTTCAGTAAGATTCACTGGAACAATGTCATTAATTTCACAGTTGGCATTCATACACACCCTTGTGCAATGGACATTTCAAATCTGGTTTAACAACTGTTCATAGCAATGATCATCTGCCTGTATGATAAACAATGTCTTTATGTTTAGGCTTCTGATTTCTCTCATTTTAGATGATGAGAACTATTGAAATGAAGTTGTAAAATTGAAATTAATGGCTTTCTTTAAGAATGCATTAGGTAATGTGCATTAAATTTTTAGATACACATCTTGAAAGTTGGTGAGGGAAGAGAAAGAAAAGGAGGAGGAACCAACATGGAGGAAAAGGTACACAGGCCTACCTGATCAATACCAAATTTCCCTACAAAAAAAACTACACCTCAGCATGAATTTTGGAGCAACATAACACACAAAAAGATAGAGTAAGATAATTTTTCATCCCAAAACAACATAGAAGGCTAGCACAAAAAAATCAGAAGATTACAGCAGTCTCTTTGTTGACAAGTATGACTCTTGTCACTTTGTCCATACCCAGATCCAGGTAAGTAGTCCTATGGTACAATCTCAGGGTGAGGAGGAAGTACATACCAACACTTACAGCCACAATAGAGCAGAGGAACCTGGTCACAGTTCTCCAAGGGAGAAAAGAATGCTTCTGGTTACTCACAGAGTAGAGCACAGAACAAGAAAATATTAAACATACCTCTCCTTAGATTATACAACATTGGAAGCACTGAAAGAAGATAGATCTCCAGTGCCAACTCTGAAGGCAGTTGCTCAAAGAGCCTGAAGCTTGGAACATTGCTCCCTTCACCAGAGTTACACAGGTCAACTTTAACTTTTTTTTAATTAAAAGAAGAGAAAAAAGCTAGACAATGAACAAATAACAAAAAAGAAACAAAGAAATTCAACATAGAAAGTTATTTTGGTGACAGAGAAGATCAAATTCCTATCATGGATCAGTTACTTCCTGAATTTATCATAGAAGCACAGTACTTTTATGCCAAGCATGGCACCAACAAAAAGTGCATTGCTATGCAAGCATAGGCATATGGCTCCTTTTGTGGTACTGATTGTAAAATCCTGCAATAAAATATGAAATACAATAACTCTACAAAAGAAGATGATGTTTGCCCCCTTTCCTCAAATTCTTTTTTTATTTAAATATTTTATTTTTTTAGAAAAATTTTCCATGGTCCCATGATTCTTGTTTTTACTTTCCCCTTCACCACCACCCCCATATCCAACACACATTTCCACTGGTTTTAACATGTGTGATCGGTCAAGACTTATTTACATATTATTGATAGTTACATTGGTGTGGTAGTTTCGGGTCTACTTCCCCAACCATGTCTGTATCAACCCATGTGTTCAAGCGGTTGTTTTTCTTCTGTGTTTCCACTCCTGCATTTCTTCCTCTGAATGTGGGTAGTGTTCTTTACCATAAATCCCTCAGAATTGTCCTGGGTCATTGCTTTGCTGCTAGTACAGACGTCCATTACATTTGATTGTACCACAGTGTATCAGTCTCTGTGTACAAAGTTCTTCTGGCTCTGCTCCTTTCACTCTGCATCAATTCCTGGAGGTCTTTCCAGTTCGTATGGAATTCCTCCAGTTTATTATTCCTTTGAGTACAATAGTATTCCATCACCAGCATATACCACAATTTGTTCATCCATCCCCCAATCGACGGGCATACCTTTGTTTTCCAGTTTTTTTGCCACCACAAATTATGCGGCTATAATATATATTTTTGTATATTATATGTATATATATTTTTTGTACAAGTCTGTTTATCTGTGATCTCTTTGGGGTGAAAACCCAGCAATACTATAGCTGGATCGAAGGGCAGGCAGTCTTTTAGAGCTCTTTGGGCATAGTTCCAAATTGCCATTCAGAATGGTTGGATCAGTTCACAACTCCACCAGCAATGCACCTTCCGTCAAATTCTGAGTCCTCTCTCAGACAAAGGTTATGGGAGCCAATATAATATTTTGAACTGATGGAAGAAAATATGAATTAATATTAGATATAATTTCATGGGAGAAAGCAGAGAAATCTTACTGAGAGATATAGAAACTAATCAAATATCCAAAGATACCTTAAAAATATTTCCATTATGGAATGAAATTTATTATAAGAGAAAGAATGCTGAATTTGTAGTCAAAACAACAGTGTTGGTGGTCTGCCTCTACTATTTACTTCTTGTATAATACTGGGCAAATCTCTATGTTGAATGAAAGAATTCCTCAATTTCCTCAATTGCAAAATGATGAAGTTGAAATAAATGCCCTCTAAAGACTATTTCATTTTTAAACCCACCACCTTCATATTTATAACACACATTTTTATTATTCTTGATCATTTGAAATGAATGTGACTTGTATACCTTTCTGGGTCTTATTTCCAGATCTGTAAAATTAAACAGTTAAATAAGAAGGTCTTTCTGGTCCCTTTTTTCTGAAAT
Source organism: Gracilinanus agilis (assembly GCF_016433145.1). Lineage (NCBI taxonomy): Eukaryota > Metazoa > Chordata > Mammalia > Didelphimorphia > Didelphidae > Gracilinanus > Gracilinanus agilis. Next base: position 353,122,898 of record NC_058130.1, on the reverse strand, counting down.
TCTACAAAAACTATCAATCCTCGCTAATTAAAATGTCTTTGTAATAAGGATATAGTCATATAATATAATATTGATAACTATTAGTTTTATATATTATGTGATAATTTCTATAATTAATAATAAATCAAATAATAATAATGTAATATATGTATGTATGTTTGTGTGTCCATATGTACACAAACATGTATGTACATTTTACCTCAAATAATTTTTCCAATATTTAACAAAGAAAAAACATTTTTTAATATTTTGGCTTGAAATTCATACTGAATCCAAGTTACAGTTGCTAGGACACACAGATGGCATACCAATAGTGAAGCTTACAGACAGGTTGAATGGGATGAAGTTTCCTAATCTGTCCATGAAAGCTGGATCATTAACACTACTTTGTTCAGCTTAGTTTCCTCAATCATTATACCCTATCTCCCCTACCTCAGCCTACCAAGGTTAGCTCTGCCTCCTTCTTGAAATGAAAAATTCCATGTCACCATGCCCTTTACACCTCTTTAGGTTCAACTCAAGTCTCACTTTTCTTATCTGTTCTCCACTGATTGTCCTAGCCTATGCTGATTTTCTTTTGCTCTCATTTCTTTAAATACTTAGTATTCATACCAAAGATTAAGCACTTCATTACATTGCAACTATTATTTTATATTGTGTTTTGTCCATGTGTATGTGTGTGTTTATGTGCATGTGTTTTTTGTGGTGTTTGTGTGTGTGTGTGTGTGTGTGTGTGTTTTCTTAATTAGCTACATTAAACTCCTAGAGAAAAAAAATCTGTGAAATGCTTCCTTTGAATCTGATATTATAGGCTGGTTCAAAATTTAACAATACATTTTCCTGGGTGTGGGAGTGTGCACATCATGTTTTTTAGATTTAATCTGGATTATTAAAACTTTCTATATCATCTTCTCATCTACACAATCATCAAAACAACAAATCAAGACCTGATTTGTAGCAATTACTAAAGTGTGAATGCACTCTGGAAATTTAAAAATCAACTCTCAAGAACTCATTTGACCTCAAAGACCGCCTTGTCTAACATCCTCATTTTACAGATGAGAAAACTAAGGTTGATACAAATTAAGTGACTTGTCCAAATTCACATTCTGGTCAACATCCTAGATGAGATTTGAACCCAAATCTTTTGATTCCAGATCTTTAATCCTTAAACCATGGCTAAATTAATTGACCCATTGCATAACTTTGATCACTTCATGTCATCATGGATCATAAATTTAGAGCTGGAACAGTTGTTCAAGGTAATGTTATCTCGCTCTTGTGATAGAAAGGGACAGATTCATTCTGATTAGCACTTTCAGATATTAATTTCTGGGCCTTAATGACTCAGTAATGGCCCCAGAGGCTAAAATGTTTTCTGTCATTGGACTCAATTTTGAAATATTTCATAGAATCATAAATTTAGGACTAGAAGGGAGCTCAGAGGACATCTAGCTCAATCCCCTCCTTCTGTGCAGAGGGAGAAAATGAAGTCATAAAGTTCAAACAGGTAATAAAATCCTAAACAGAGGTGGAATTTGAACCTGTATCCTCTGACTTTGGTGTCAATATCCTTTTCACTTTGACATGCTGTAGTTCATATTAGACTATTTAGAAAAGTAGCCCTCAGAGATTCCCACCTTGTTCCATAGTAGACTATAAACCCCTTCACTGTTGACTCAGTGTGTGCTCATGTAGCTTAGTCATTCATCATTCCATTTATTTCTCCTACTTTGTGTCCATAGCAAGGCAACTGCTAGGCTGCCAACTACAACTTCTGTTGACTGAGCTAGGTCAAATATCAGAGATCCACTCTTTCAGATTTTGAAGGCTTATTAAAATATTAACCTCATAGAAAAGGTAGCCTCTTGAATTAACTAATTTCTCAAAAGAGAATAAGTTTAACAGCTAGAAGTAGTCCTCCCACATCCCCAGGAATGTGATACAGAGGTGGAGAGAAGCAGGATGAAGGAATAAGGACACTGAAATGGAAGGGAAAGGTAACTAAAAACAAAATTGCCCAATATTGCAGTTTTGTCTAAGGCTGACTCTGCTCCTGGTAAGGATAAATACACAACTTCTATAGAGTAATACTTTTAGCAGCAGGCAGAAAAAAGAAACACCAGACATGGGCAATCCCAAAACAGAGAAGCATATTGTACAATAAGCACACATTGAAGAAATCACTACATGACATCCAATTCAAATAGGGGCACTGATTAGTATAAATACTTAAAGATGAGTTTTGGTAGCAGTAAGTTGCTGGTATTTTCTAAGACAGCCAATATGATTGCCTTGCATCAAAATAAAGAACAATATGGCTCCAGAGAGAATTGAGAAAGGTAGATAAACTTTTATGATTATAATGATCCTACAAAGGCTCTCATTTCTTTCTTTCTGTAAAAGTTCTGTGGATTACTGACAACTGCCTAAATTCAAGAAGAGACCTAGGGAGTTTATACTGTCTTTTTCCTAGAGTATGATCATAGAGATACCTCTGACATCACCCATCTTTAGCTTCAAAGGGAAGAATCATGGAGATTTAGACAGAATAGAAAGATCTAGCCAATGATAAAATGTATACTGGTAGATTTAGCTGTTTTCCCTGTATTTTCCTACAGGAACTTTCTCCTTTCTTCCTGAAAGCATTCCCACTACTTAGGTCTCAGCTTTTTACTCATTCTACCATAGCTATGTCCTAAATAGAAAAGAAATGTGTGCTGGAAAAAGTATAAATTTAAATATATATAATGTACAATTTAAAAGGAGAAATTATAAAGCAATTATAGATATTTGGTGCTAGAAGGAACTTTAAAAATATAATAATCTAATGCCTACATTTTTCAGTGGAGGAAACAGCTTAGCTCAACACACATTTATGTCAAGATTGCTCTATACGAACCACCTTATTAGATGTCAGGGATGCAAAGTCCAAAATGAAATAGACTTGACTTTAGTAGAACTTACACTCTACTGGGTGACCATATATGTAAAGACAATTACCCACCCCTCCTCTAGTCACTCACAATTCCTTGGTCCCTCATAGATTGCTTTGACGCTAGCAATCTTCCTTACTTATTGACTTCCCTGTGGACTTCTCCACTGACTCCATGCACTGACCTTCCCTACACTATTCCCCAGGAAGATTAAGTGATTTATTTTCCCTACCAAAATACAAAGCAGGTAAGATTAGTTCAAAACATTTGAAGAAAATCCTCTTTCCTGATCCACCCCAACCTTCAGACCATCTTCCATTGTCCTTCTATTCTGCAAGGAACTATAATACAGGTGGTTTAGGACCTACTGGTTCTATCATTTTTCACAGTCATTTCCCACTCTTTATGGTTCCATTTGTAGTTTTCTTGGCAGATACTGGAGTAGTTTGACATTTCCTTATCTATCTCATTTTATAAATGAGGAAATGGAGGTAAACAAGGTTAATTGACTTGTTCAGGGTATCTTAGCCTGGATTTGAACTACGGAAGATGAGTTTTCCTGACTCTAGATGCAATCTATCCAGTGCTCCACTTAGTTGCCCCCAATTTAGGTATAACCAATGTGGAAACTTCCTTTCACTGATTCAGATTGTAATCCATATATAACTTAGAGTCTTAAAGAGTTGTCTGGAAAAAAAATTTTGTCTATAGCTCAAAGAGGCATGGTCCCACAGCTAATAAGAATCAAAAGCATAATTTGAACTTTGTCCTCTTGACTACAAATCTAGTACCTATCCATCACTATTTTATGTCTCTTAAATGTCTTTATTTCTTCCTAAATTAATGTTCTATTGTGCTCCTAAGGAATAATTGTTTAGAATCAAAAAGTTGTGAATTCAAATTAAAAGATCACAGATTTTGAGCAAGAAGGGAACTTAAAAATCAACTAGTCTTGGGGGCAGCTGGGTATCTCAGTGGATTGAGAGCCAGGCCTAGAGACAGGAGGTCATAAGTTCAAATATGACTTTCAGACACTTCCTAGCTGTGTGACCCTGGGCAAGTCACTTGACCCCTCTTGCCTACTCTTACCACTCTTTTGCCTTGGAGCCAATTTCCAAGACAATAGGTAAGGGTTTAAAAAAAATTAACTAATCTAACCCCCTCATAACCCTTTCATTCTACACATGAAAGAACTGAGGCCCAGAGAGGGGAAATGTTTTGCCTAAGGCCATAAAATAGTATTAAAGCTAAGCTTAGATCCTTTTCTGAGCCATTTGACAAAACTCCACATTTTGCTCAGATTTTCTTTTTTATTCCAGTAAAATTTTTACCTCAAAATCTTAGCTACTTCTTTTCAGTGTTGCTGCATAACAAAGCATTCATACAATGAGTAATCTTTTATTTTCAGTGAAACACAATTTTGCATATGTCAAGTCTTATTTAAGAAATGAAGTCTTTTGCAGTATATACCTGCGTCTCTTTTTTTTAAACTCCACTAACAATCTATTGAGTGTAGTGGAAAGCCAATTAACCTTTAGAGAGAAATAATTTTATAATTAACTGTTCAATATGTTAAGTAGTATATTCCTACCATCAATGCCTGCAATGTTCTTTGTATGTTGTTATAAAAACCTTTTACTTCCACTGAGTATAGAAGGAATAGATTTTTTTTTTTTGCTTGACCCCAGAATACAGAATCAGGAGTGATGTGATAGAAGCTGCAGAAAATCAAATTTAGACTTCATGTCAGGAAAAATTTCCTAGCAATTATAGCTTTCCAAAAATAGGATAGATTGCCATAGGAAGTAACAATGTTCTGAGCCCCTGCCCAGACCATTTGGAAGGCTTTAACCAAAAGGGCCCAAGACGATTAAAAATGTTGTAGGGGAAAGTTTTCCTTGAGGTACACATTGGACTTCATGCCCTATCAGGCTTCTCTGACCTAGGAGATTATTTGAATTAACATTTCAGTAGCCAGAGGCCTTTCCTGGGGCACTTACCAATATACTCTACTAGTGATTTCCTTGTAGGATTATTTCCCATTTACCCAGTGTATGTATGTATGTATGTATGTATGTATATATATATATATATATCTTGAATGTATGCATTTGCTTTGGAATAGTCTTGATTCTATTGTGAGTTTCTTGAGGGCAGAGCAGTATTTTTTGTCTTCTTTGTATTCCCAACACTTAGCATAGTGCCTGGCACATAGTAAGCACTTAAATGATTGTTAGGGACAGTTAAGTGGTTCAGTGAATATAGAAAGCCAGACCTAGAGATGAGATGACCTACATTAAAATCTAATCTTGGGCATTTCCTACCTCTCTGACCTTGGGCACTTAATCCCAACTGACCAGCCCTTAAGGTCCTTCTGCCTTAGAACCAAACCTTAGCATTAATTCTAAGGTAGAAGATAAGGATTCTTTTAAATTTAAAAAAATGCAAATGACTGACAGTCAAAGAAAGATTACTTTAAACAATAGGTTTAATAGCTTCTTGGGTCTCCCCAACCTAAAACCAAACAAAGACTTCCCTGCATCTGCAGTGTTGCCAGGAATCATCTCATCTCTTTCTCTTCTTCCATGCCAAATTTCTAAAACTGCATATACTTGTTGCTTCTACTTCTTTACTACTCACTCTCTATACAAGTATGCATTGTATTTTGTATGTGTGTACATATTGCCATGTATATGCATATACATGTACACACCTATGCCTATTCATATAAACATAAATATATCTATACATACATGAATATACACATAAAATTTATTTTACTCAGGTTATTTCATTTTACATCAGATCATGCTATTCCATGCTTTTCTGTAGTTATTCTAGTTATTATTTCTTGTGGCATGGTAATATTCTGATACTTTCTCCATGAAACTTTTGACTGACATTGAAAATCACATTTTATTCTGACCTCTCTTCCCCCAATTTAATCTTCTTCATTGACAAGTTTACCACAAGGAAAGCAGAGAGAATAATGATGTGGAAAAAGACAGGCATTGAACCTCTCATAGTAACAAATGTGCCTGACAATACCTTTTCTTTAATATTAAATTGTAATTTTATGAATACTCTGCTTCTCAAAATACCTGAAGACTTTGTGGATGACCTATGATGAAGACCTATAACTTTTAACTAGTGACATTTGGAAATATTAGGAAACTCTGAGACCTGAAAAGCAGAATGTTCTCTTACCAAGTTCAAGTTGGTTAAAGATTGCTCATCTCCTAAGACCTCAACAAAAGAACTAAACAACAGATTCTCCACTGTCCGGTTATGGGATGAGTCCTTTGAGGTTTCTCAAACATTTGATAAGGACGCCTTTCATGGGTGAGAATGCTATTTGTCATTTGGAGAGTTTATTTTATGCCCTAACAGAAGGCTGAGAAATAGCATGACAAGTGTTTCTTTTCTTTGCCAGATTTTAGACATTCTGGAGAATATTTTCAAAATTAACATAGGTTCCTATCACATCATTCTAAATTAAGAAGGTTATAGGAGCATAGATTTTGAGCTGAAAGGATATTAGAGGCCATCTAATTAAACTCCCTCACTTTATAAATAAGAAAACTGAGATCCAAAGGGCTTAGTTAATGTTTCAAGGCAGGGAAATGACACTATTAATAATAGCTAACACATATAATCCTTAGAAGTTAACAAAGTACTTTTCATATAATATCCAGTTTGATTGGCAAAATAATCTCAGATGATGAGTACTATTATTTCCATTTTATAGATAATGAGACTGAGGCATGGAGAAACTAAAAGGTTTGCCTAGAGACTCACAGTTCTTAAGTTTCAGAAGTGAAATGCAAACTCATAGTGACAGTGTGAGCTCCTGAATCCATATCTGTTATTATAGTGTACTACCTGAACAATAGAATATCTGAGAGTGACATCTCTGAGTACACATCTACTGCAATGAATAAAATCAACTCTCAAAGCACAATTCAAAAACTAAATTCTTGCTGTGTGAATCATAATATTAAGACCCATTATGTATATAATGGGTCTTAATATTATGATATATGATATATATGCACTAATAGCATTCTAATGTTTTATGACTTAGAGTTATGGAACATAAGTCTGCATAGGATTGTAATTAAAGATCACTTAAACGAAAATGGAAAGATCTGTATTGAGTATGTTAAACCTTTAAGTATTAGAAACAAGGGATTAAAAGGGAGAACAAAAGGGAAGGATGTGATAAAAAAGTAATTTAAGAGGGACCTGGGCTGGTTCTATATCTAGAATCAGCAAAGAATTATTCCCCATCATATTATGTGGATTCCATAGGATGAGAGTATAGACCTGAGGGATGCTCACAGGACCTGGGCATTCAGGGATGTGTTATGACATGCCTTAATGAAGGGAATTACCACATTTTGAGATGATAGATCAGTGGGCAGATCCACATACAAAATTGGCATAAACTTAAATAACCAACTCTAGTTATCATCCTCACCCATTTCATGTACTTTCTTCAATCTCTTTGCCTTTATTGCCTCAAGAAAAGTATAGCTATTGTAGAAGGGTCCACATGCAATAGAACTGTTCTGCTTTAATAAGTATACATTTTTATGCATAAGAAATTGCAGTGTGCATAACCATTCTAAAATAAGGAGAATGCTTTTTTTTCTAGAAGTCTGTGCCCTTTAGAATAAAAAGAATACGATTTTCTTAAGCAGAATTTTATTAGTTTTTTAAGAACCTAAGGTACATGGGGAGTCCATTATTATGAACTAGTTAGTAATAGTTCATGTCTGTTCTTCTCCTTTCTTTAGCAATTAAAGTCTCACTACCTAATGGCTCAAAGAAGACCACTTGAAATGCAATTTCCGCAGAGACAGCAGTCACATATGCCCACACCTTCTCTACTCATGCACATAGAACACAAGCTCTCCAACCGAGATGACTTAAACTAATGATCACACCAATTATCAGAAAATTCACAGCTACATTTTCTGTTGTATGGCTGACAGCAGAATCGAGTCTTCAATATTTACCAACAGAACTGTGTTTGATTCCCAGATAATTAGTATGGCATCATTGTATGATGGTCTAGAAACCTTCACAAATTCTCTTTATTATTCCCAGTCTGACTTTGATTTGGGGATATGCATGAGGCTGATTTACAAGGAGAAAATAATAGACAAAACAACAACCTATATCCTGGGTAAGATGTTGTAAAAAGTCCTTAAGACCTCCCTGTCTGACCCAAGAAATCATCATGGAGTTTTACTGTTATTGCCATTGTTACTGTTTTTCTTAATGTTTGGTTCTACTGGTATTATAGCTATCCTTTCCATGCTTCCTCTTCTCCCACTTTCAAGTGAAGATTATATTTTGATAAATAACCATAAAAAAGAATTGTGTGGCTCTATTCAGAGAGTGAGATGATCAGAATTTTCCTGAAGAACAATATAGTAATATGAAATAAGTATAATAATGTAAATGAAAAGATGGCTCAAAAGAGATCAAACTGTATGATGGCAATGATTAATCTTGGTTCTGGAGGAAAAAATGAAACAGACTACACTGATTTCTGTTACATTATTGGACAGTTTCTTTATTGGTTATGTTTATACATGTGTGTAAGTTTAAATGAGTGAACATGACCTAGAAACTCTTTAAATTCAAGATAGATATAAATATACAAAATTATTTTGTTCCATTTATTAAAAGAAGCAACAAATTTGGGAATCTATGATCCTGGTACCTGATGGAGATGATCTATCTGCATATTCTCTAGCCTTTTATGGGCATAGTTTATTAGTTCAGGTCTCCTCAGCCTGAGCTGACATAATTTGGGAGAAATAGGGCTTAAGATGGCCTGACTTCTTTCTACCTCAAATCCATTCTATATCTTATAGGTTTCTGCTCCTCAAAATTTGTTTTTAATTTTGTTACTATAGTGGCTAAAAAGATGGCTCTCACCTTTCAACCCCTAACCCCCTCTACTGCAGTGAAGGTCAGAGAAGAATAATGATATATAGGCATCATAGATATACTGGAAAGTAGGTTAGACAACTAATGGAAATAAGAGGGGAAATAAAGAAGAAAGTGGCTTAAATGAGGGAGCAGTGGTGCCAAGGATAGAGTTGAGACCCTAGAAATGTTGACTATGTCCACATGTTACACAAAAAAGATACCATCAAAAGACAGAGAATCCTAAAGGCTACTTGTCAAACTGCTGAGGAAGAGAGAGACAGACAGAAGGACAGAATAATTTCTTTTACTATGGAGTCCAAATTTCTATTAATTTCTGCTTTTTCAGGAAGACAAATGAATCTCAAATTGTCTCTTCTAGATGTGTTTTCTTGATCTGTCAATTTCTCATTGAAATATTTCATGTTTCCTTCTATTTTATCAATTGTTTTGACTTTGTTTTATTTCTTCTTGCTGTCTTGAGACATCATTGGCTTCTACTTGCCCAATTCTTATCTTTAGAGACTGGTTTTCTGCTATAAGATTTTGATTTTCCTTTTTGATTTGGTCTATTTGGTTTTCCAGCTGTTTGATTTTGGTCTCCAATTTGCTTATTAATTCTTTTGATTTGGGGGCATCTTTTTCGAATTGCCCAATTCTAGCCTTTAGAGACTGGTTTTCATTTTCAATCTGGTCATTCCTGGTCTTCGATTTACTTGCCTCACTTTCCAATTGTGAAATTCTGCCTTTTAAACTGTTATTTTCTTGCCAGATCTCTTCCATCTTTCTCATAATCTCAGATTTGAACTCTTCAAGACCTTGTGACCCGTTTTCATTCTTTTGGGGAGGTTTGGAAATGGTTTTTTGTTTGCTCTCCTCTGCTGTTTGCTCTGTTGTCTGGATTTTTTCTGTGTAAAAGTTGTCGAGTGTTAAAGGTTTCTTCTTGATCTTTCTCTTCTAGGATTCCTGATTCTGGCTTGCCATTTTTAGCCCAGCTCCCTCTCAACTTTATCCTCACCTCCAGAATCTGTCTGCTCTCTTTAGGCTCCTGAGGTTTCAAGTCTAGTTGTTCTCAGAGTCAAGCCTCCTGGTGGTCCCCTTGCTTGTTCCTCTGCCTGAAGCTCCTTTAACAGTCTCAGGGCGCTGCTTCCACAATCATGCACCCCTCTGCACTGGGTCCCCACTCAAGGTCCATGCCTGTGCTCAGGATCTGAATCCAAGCCTGCACTCAGGGTCTGTGTTCAAAGTCATTCTTTAGCCTCTTGGGGTCTTAAGTCTTGCTGCTCTCAGGAGCAGGCCCTGGTGACCCCAGGTAGCTGCCAATGATTTAATGGGTGCCCCAAACTTGCTCTAACTCTTTTGCACTGGCTTTGGCACTATAGGTGGAGGGGGAGGGGGTTGCTCAGCTCATGTTTTAGTGAGAGCTGTTTCACTCCCTTATAGCATGGAAATACCCCGATTCCATGTACCTTCAATCCTACACCCTGTTGTGGGGTCCCTTCGTTCATCTGGATTTGTTTTTATGTCTTCTTGAGGAGTCCTATATGCGTGGGTTAGGAGAGATCAAGCAGCTGCTTTTTACTTTGCTGCCATCTTAACCTGGAAGCTCTCAGTACCATATAGTTTTGATGATCACTGCTTTATTGTATAGTTTGAGATCTGGTAATGCTAGCCCTCCGTACTTCACTTTTTTTTATTAGTTCCCTTGATATTCTTTATCTTTTATTCTTCCAAATGAACTTTTTTTATAGTTTTTTCTAATTCTATGAAAAAATTTTTTTGGTTCTTTGATAAGTTAAGCACTGAATAAGTAAATTAATTTGGGTAGGACTGTCATTTTTATTATATTATCTCATCCTATCCATGAGTAATTGATGTTTTTCCAGTTGTTTAGATCTAGTTTTATTTTTATGAAGAGTGTTTTGTAGTTATGTTCATATAATTCCTGAATTTGTCTTGGCAAGTAGATTCCCAGATATTTTATATTGTCTAGAGTGATTATAAATGGAGTTTCTCTTTCTAACTCTTGTTGCTGGGTTTGTTGGAAACATATAGAAATGCTAATGATTTATGTGGCTCTGAAAATGATCTCGATGAAGCAACTGGTATGAGTAGGAGGTACTATAATACAATATCATTACTTAAAGCTCTCACAAAAATTAGAGGGAGAGGCACATTTCAACCCTTTTTATTTTATTAAATATTTCCCAATCTACATATAGTAAAATAAGTTCCTCTAAGTATACTATGAGTTTATCTGCTGAGTGATCATTTTGTTTCCTCATTGTTTTATTGCTCTGATTTCTTTTTCTTGTCTTATTGCCATTTTTGTTATTGAATAATAGTGGTAATAATGTCCAGACTTAGGTTACTCCTAATTTTACTGGGAAGGCTTCAAGTTTATTCCCATTAATGATTATACTTGCTTTTGACTTTAGATGGATATTATTTATCATTTAAGAAAGACTCTCTTTACTTCTATGCTTCCTAGTGTTTTTTAATAGGAATGGGTATTATATGATGTCAAATGCTTTTTCTGCATCTATAAATATAATCTATAAATGTAATCATATTTTTTGTTGTTTTTGTTTTACTGATTTGGTCTATTACATATGTAGTTTTCCTAATATTGAACCAGTGCTTGCATTTCTGGTATAAATCCTAATCATTGCAATATATTTCTGTAATCTCCTTGCTAGTGATTTATTTAAAAATTTTGTATCAATATTTGTTAATGAACTTTTTTCTTTTTCTTTTTTTTTTTTGCTCTCTCTGTTTATGTATCAAAACTATATTTATGTCATAGAAAGAATTTGGTGCGACTATGTCATTACATATTTTTTAAAAGAATTTTTTATACTATAGGTAATAAGTGTTCTTTAAACATTTGGTAGAATTCAGGGGTAAATTCCTGAGGTCCTGAGGATTTTTTCTTAGGAACTCATTAATGATTTGTTCATAAGATGAAATTATTTAAGTATTCTATTTCTTTTTCTGTCCTCTGTATGTTTTATAAATATTTATCAATTTCTTTAGATTATAAATTTTACTTGCATATAATCAGGTATTTTTTTATCTTCATTGATACTACATTTACCATTTTTATTTTTGATATTGGTAATTCAATTTTCTTCTATCTTTTTTAAATAAAAATTATGAATGTCTTATTTTTTAAAAGATTTTAAATATAAAACCACCTTCTAATCTGAACTATTTTTCCATTTTAATTTTTACTTTAAATTTTAGGAATAATTTATTTTATCTTCAGGATTTCTACTTTGTGTTTAATATATTATTTATTTGTGTTTTTTTTAGTTACATGTTCAATTCATTGATTAGTTTTTTCTCCTTTTATTTGTGTATACATTTAGAGATATATAATTTCCCCCTCAAATCTGCTTTGGTTTCATCTCAAACATTTCAGTATGCTATTTCATTATTATGATTGCATTAATCATGCGATTGTTTCAGTGGTTTGTTCTTTGACTCCTCACTTTTCAGAATTATTTAGTTTCTAAATAACTTTATCTTTGCTTCCAAAGGCCTTTTTTAATGTAATTTTTATTGTATTATGGTTTGAAAAGGGTGCATTTAATATTTCTGTTTTTCTGCATTTGGAGGTGAGGTTTTTTTATTCCATAAATTTGTAAAGATGTAAATTTGTAAAATGTAAATTTGTAAAAATGTTTTGCTGAGAAAAATCTATACTCTTCTTAATTTCTACTCAATTTTCTAGAGGCCTATCAATTTTAACTTTTCTAACATTTAATTTATCTTTTAAAAATTTTTCTAATATCATGTAGCCAGATTTATCAATCACCGAGAGAAAAAAGTTGCGGTTCCTCACTAATTGATTTTGCTTTCTGTTTCCTTTAAAAATTTGAATGTGATGACGTTTGGTACATTTATATTTTTAGTTTTTTTAATTTTATAAATTTTGGTTTTTGAAGATTACATAGCCTTAAAATTTCTTAATATTCATTGTCTGATATTTTGTAATCTACATTCTCTCTCTCTCTCCCTTCTACCCTTCTCTGAGAAGGTGGGTAATATGTTATGGATTGTACAAACATTATATATTTCCAACTTCATGCTGTGAAAGAAGACACATATTGTTCACACTAGAGACAAATTTCATGTAGGAAATAAAAAATGGCAGTTTGAATTTGCTTTCAGACTTTGTCTATTCCTTCTATGGCAGTGAATATTCTTTTTTTTTTTTTTTTTTTTGCCATGAATTTCTTGGAGTTGTCCTGGTTCTTTATGTTGTCGACAAAAACATTATCATACATTGTTGTTGTTAGTGTATACAATATTCTCCTCGTTCTTCTCACTTTGCTTTGCATTACTTCGTGTAAGTCTTTCAGTGGTTTTTTGTAATCATTTTGTTTGTAATTTCTTACAGCACAATAGTATTCTAATACAACCATAAACCACAACTTGTTCAGCCATTCCTCAGTTGATGGAAATCCCTCTAGTTTCCAGTTCTTTACCACCAGAAAAAAAAAACTGCTATAAATATTTTTTAGGTTTTTTCCCCATTCTTAAATCTTACTGAGATATAGATCTGGTAGTGGTATTGCTAGGTCAAAGGATATGCACAATGTTATGGCCCTTTGCTATAGAATGCTCTCTACTAGCAGTGTATGTGTCCCAATTTTTCTACATCGCTTCTAACATTTGTCATTTTTCTTTTTTCTCATGTTACATAGTCTGATGGGTATGAGGTGGTACATTAGAGTTGTTGTAATTTGTCTTTCTCTAATCATTTTTTAGATTAAGAGCATTTTTTTCATACAACTAAAGATAGTTTTCATTTCTTCTTCTAATTGCCTATGAATATGCTTTGCCCATTTGTCAGCTGGGAAATGATTTATACTCATAGATTTGCTCAGTTCTTTATATATTTGAGAAACTATGTCTTTCTCAGAGACTTTCTAAAGACTTTTTCCTCAGTTTGTTGTTTACCTTTAATCTTGTTTGCATTGTTTTTATTTGTGCAAAAAATTTTTAATTTGTTTTTGTTACATACTTCTTTCTTTTAATACATGTTAAATTATTTAGTTGGCTAAATATTATATATAAGATTTCAATATTAGATTAATTTCCCATTCATAATTTATTTTATTGATATTTTACCACCACTACCAACAACAAAAAGCTCTTAACAAAACAAATACACAAAAAATTATATGCAAACCAGAAATTCAACACTTTACAATTTGTTTAAAATTTATAAATTATGTTTATATGCTAATATAAACCTGCTTTTGAGTTCCCTTTGGATTTGGTTTACTTGAATATTTTTTCTTTTGATTTTATGGCTCCTATTTTTTTCTGTTTTCTTAAACCCTTAACTTCTGTGTATTGGCTCATAAGTGGAAGAGTGGTAAGGGTGGGAAATGGGGGTCAAGTGACTTGTCCAGTGTCACACAGCTGGGAAGTGTCTGAGGCCGGATTTGAAACCTATGACCTCCTGTCTCTAGGCCTGACTCTCAATCCACTGAGCTACCCAGCTGCCCCTATGACTGCTATTTTAAAAAATGTAATCATGGTAAGTATTCTTGTTGTCTTTTCATCTCTTCATATATTCCCCTTTTTATATTTTCAATGTTTGTTACTTCAATCCCTTAATACAATCCATTAAATTCAAGTACCACAATCTATTCAGCCATTTCTCCCATTCTTTCCATTTCTGTTATTTCCAGTTATTTTGTCATAACAAACAAAGCTTCCATGATTATTTTCATGACATACAGCTTTTCACCCTTCTAATACTGTTCTTAAGGCCTAATGGTAGTAATGGAGTCTCTAGGTCGATGACCATGGATAGCTTTGAAATTCTTAATACATATTTCCATCTTCTCAAAAAAAGAAACTCACAGCTGCTTTAGCAATATATTAGGCTCTTTACTCCACGTTCCTATCAGCATTTAATTTAATCACACTAGCCAGCATAGTTCTCAATTAGCATAATACCAGAGCCATATTTTACTAGATTGGTCCTTAGGCAGTAGACAAGACCATACTCTTTCCAAAATCAGTTTTTCCAGCTTTTCCAAACAAAATAAGTATTTGTTGTTTCACTAGAAATTATATTTAGATTATAAATATGCTAAAGTTTAGATCTACTACTAACCTCCAATAAGTGTGGGTGCTCTCTAGATACCTATCTTATTTAATTTACCTAAGATTCTCCTCATCTACTCAACTTCTTTTTTATTTATTTTTGGTTAAATTTATCTAGCTCTAAGAGGAGAAAATAAACTTTGTCACTATTATTTTTTCTCTTTTTATTTGTATTTCATTTAGTTGTTTTTAAAGAATCTGGGTGCTATAATACTTGGTGCCTAAAAATCCCAAATTGATAATGCTTCATTATTAATAGTAACCCCACCAACATGATATAGTCAACCTATGCATTCCCTTATAATTATATCCTTTTAAGCCCCAACTCAATCAGAGTACGTGATTGTTACCCCTCTAAATTAAATGAGGTATAGTATATTCTACTCCATTCCCTCACCTTCATTTTATGTTTGTCTTCCATTTTCAGTGTGTTTCTTGTAAACAACACATTATCAGATCCTACTTTCTGCTATCTATTTTTCCCCTCGTGTGAATTCATTCCATTACACTAAATATCATAGTTATTAGCTGCTCATTTCCATCTACTCTGTTCCTCCTCACTTTATCTCTCTCTTCCTTTCTTTCTGTTATATCAGTGCTCAGATGTCCAATTTCCTTTGACCAATATCTTTCCAATTCATGTTCCTTCTCCAAAATCTTTCTTTTTTTCTCCCTTTGTCCTTCTAGTTCTAGATTGGCCCAATTCTCCAAAGGTCCTCCCTTTGTCCCTTCTCCCTTTCCTTTTAATTTTCATTCTGCCTGCCTTTCCCAAAATCTTTTCCTTGTCCCCAAACTGTGTCTTCTTACTTCTTGTGTCCTGCATGCATGCACCTTACCCTCTACCTCTTGATATATAATGCCTTCTCAATATCCCTTTCCTTTCCTTTCTTATCCTCTTGTCCTCCTTTTTCTTAATACACCCTTCCTTCTCTTATTCCCTCAGTAACCCAATGGGAAGCTCATTCTAGAGTTTGGGAAAATGAAATTCATCTGATCAAGGTCACATAACTAGTAAGGTTACAAATTACCAGTTAATGAGTTACCAATTCAAATTTAGCTTCGAATATTCATAAGCTACAAAAAGTCACTCAACAACTTGAGTGTCAAATTCTTTGGTTGTTAAATGAATCACTATGATAGCAAATCAAATGAGATAATGTATTACAAAAGATTTTACAGCTCTTAAGGTTTATATAAAAATAGAACTTATTTATAATATGTTTCCTTCATCATAGATCAGTATTTAGTGTCTGTCCTATCACTTTATCTAAATTGTGATTTCCTTAATGCTGGTGGCTATTACACTACTTGTTAATGCTTCCTATGATCAGCACAGCGCATTGTATTGCATTGTTGATTGATTTACTCACCAACTCTTTTTTAACTTACGATTTTCACACACTTTAGTAGATGCTTGGAGAGGTACTCTGTCAAATGTGGTTTTGGAACCTCCAAGTTTGTCCCTGTCCTTTGGGAACTTGCTTTAAGGGAATTCGCAGACTGACCTATTCTCTGACAGAACAATAAACCTTAAAGTACATAATGATCTCAACTTAGGTAACATTAGTAGATATAATCAAATATTAAGTACCCTTTTTGTCTTAGAAGTTTCTCCCATTGCATCAGAGACTTCTCCCTAGCAGTCCAGCCCCTGGCTGTATTCATTCTTTGGTGTCCATTGTAAAACATCAACCTCTTCCTAATAATCCAGCCCTCCACTCCTGATTCCCTTCTGTCTATTAAAAAGCTAATCAATGCCTTAGGACTTCCAGGAAGATGGACAGAGTGAATCTTAAAAACTCTACACCCTTAAACATAGAGATAGAAAACAATGAGCTTTCAGAAGAAAGAGGACCAAATCTAATAACCATGGGACAGAGCAGGGAGAACCCTACTGCAGCACAACTAAAGAGGTACTCCAAGAAAAAGGCTTCAATTGTTGAACTGTCTGGTCTGAGGGCATAGAAGGGGAATCCCAGGACACCTCCCCCATGTGCTGTGTGGAGTCTCCAGAGGCCCAGGAAATCTCAGGGCAGGTATATGCACCAGGTCTGGAGAGAGGGTCTTGCTGGTATTGGACTCTGGGAGTGAAACACAGGCACTGGAGAGGTGATTGGAGGAGAAAACCACAGAAACACAGCAAAAATGTCTGGAAGATGGTGGCTTAGAGAAAGCCAAACCCCAGACCACAGACAACTTGGCTTCCTCATGCCGAGATAGAGAACACAAGGCTTCAAGAGGAAAGAAAACCAGATCAAACACAGTGGACAGCACAGGGGGACCCCACTGCTAGAGAGTTCAGTTCAGGGAAAATTCTCCTTATTATCCCCCCACTCCCATGTTTTATTTATTTATTTATTTTTTGTTATTTGTTTTTCCTTCCTCTCCAGGTTTTAGCCTCAGGGCATATTAAGCAGTAAGATTAATCCAATCAAAACAGGATTAATCCCAACAATTGGACAGACAAGAAGTCTGCAAAGGGCAGAGAATGTAACTACAAAGCTCCATTGCCTGCTGGGGGAAGATCTTTCATCAAAGATCATTAAATACATCTGCTCAAACTAGCAGAACAAGGAAAGAAAAAATTTGAGTAAGCAACAAAAAAAGAAAAGAAATGACAGTTGACAGCTTCTTTCAAGGAAGTCAAAAGAGAGCAAATGAAATAGAAATAAAAGAAGAGGAAGCAGTTCCAGCAAACTGTACACAGGCTTTAGAAAATCTCAAAATTCAATTAACTCGAGAACTTAAAATTCAATCAACTCAAGAAATTCAGGAACTCAAAAAGCAATCAAGAGAGGCAAGAGAAGCTGAAGACAATTTGAAAAAGGAAATACATGAACTAAAGCAAGAAAATAAAGTCTTAAAAGCCAGAATTGGCCAGCTTGAAAATGAAGCAAAGAAAGCAAAATGATCTAAGAAGAAAATCAGACCAGAAGGAGAAAGATGACCAAAAATCCAGGGATGAAATTCAGACTTTAAAAAACAGAACTCAACAACTAGAAGTAAATGACTTCACAGGGCAGCAAGAATATATTAAACAAAATTGAAAAATTGAAAAATTTGAGGAGAATATGAAACACCTCATTGATTCAACCAAAGATCTGGAGAACAGAGTTAGAAGAGACAACTTAAGAATTATTGGTTTATCAGAACATCATGATAAAAGAAAAAGTTTAGATAGCATCTTACAAGAAATTATCAGAGAATTGTCCAGAAATTCTTGAACAAGAGGGAAAAGTGGAAATTGACAGGATCCACAGATCACCTCCTACATTTAATCCACAACTAACAACTTCCAGGAATATTATAGCCAAATTCAAAAACTACCAGACCAAGAAAAATATATTACAAGCTGCCAAAAAGAAGTCATTCAGATATCAGGGAACCACAGTTAGGATAACACAGGATCTGGCTGCATCTACATTGAAGTAACGGAAGGTATGGAACACAATATTCCAGAAACCAAGAGAACTGGGTCTACAACCAAGAACCAACTATCCAGCAAAACTTACTATATTATTGCAGGGGAAAGTACAGTCATTCAGTAAAATTGATGACTTCCAAACATTCATCAAGAAAAAACCGGACTTAAAGAGAGAGTTTGCTATCCAAACCCAGAACTCAAGAGAATCAACATAAGGTAATTAAGAGAATGGGGGGGGAGGAGAAAAAAATTCCTTCCTTTAAGGGACACAAGTTCAATCAATTTGTATCCCAAGAAGAAATGAAGATATTGGCAAATATTAAAAATTATTAACAACAAGGTAACTAGAAGAAGTTTACATAGAGGGAACAGGGACAAAATGTATAGGATGAAATGTCAAGCTATATATATATATATGTATATATTTATCTAAATATATACAAAACTGGGGGGAAGAAGGTAGTAATAAGAAAAATGGGAAAATAAACAAAAAGGAAAAATTTTATATTCCATAAAGAAGCATATGGAGCCAAAAGGGAAAAATAACAATACATTATAAGGGTAAAGAGGTTGAAGAGAGGAAATATTCAATACTTAAGTGCATTTAAATCAACTTAAAGAGAGAAGAACAATCAGATCCATTGGGACAGAGAATTGATTCATGTCCTATAGAGAAATAGAAGGTTAACAAATAGACTGGTGGGGAGGGAAGCAATAGGAGTGAGAAAGAGGGCTTGGTGGGGAATGTGGCTTAGCTTTAAAGAACAATAAGAGAGGAATAAGAAGAGGGAGGAGAAAGGGAAGAACAACAAGGGAGGGGATTATAGGAACTGATTAAAAACAAAACACTGGTATTATAGAAGGAAACAGTGAAAGAAGAAAGGACAGGACTAAGAGAATCAAAATGCCTGGGGGTGCACAGTTGAAAATTATAACTCTGAATGTGAATGAGATGAACTCACCCATAAAAAGGAAGCAAATAGCAGAGTGGATTAGAAAGAGAAATCCTACCATATGTTGTCTACAAGAAACACACATGGGAGAGACAGACATAAATAGAGTGAAAATGAGAGGATGGAGCAAAATCTATTGGGCTTAAAATGAGAAAAAGTAGGCAGGGGTTGCTATCATGATCTTTGACAGAGCCAAAATAAAAATAGTTAAGGTTAAAAGAGATAGGAAAAATAACTACATCCAAATAAAAGGCATTATAAACAAGGAAGAAATATCAGTACCCAATATGTATACACCAAATGGTATAGCTTCCAGATTTATAAAGGAGAAACTAGTGCAGCTCAAGGATGAAATAGATAGCAAAACCATCCTAGTGGGGGAACTCAACCTTCCCCTATCAGATCTAGATAAATCAAACCAAAAAATAAATAAGCAAGAGATAAGAGAGGTGAATGAAACTCTAGAAAAATTAGAGTTAATAGATATATGGAGAAAAATAAATAGGGACAAAAAGGATTACACTTTCTTTTCAGCAGCACATGGAACATTCACAAAGATACACCACGCACTAGGGCATAGAAACATAGCAAGCAAATTCAAAAAAGCAGAAATCATAAATGTAACCTTCTCAGATAATAATGTAATAAAAATGGTTATTAGTAAGAATACACAGAGAGGCAAACCAAAAACTAATTGGAATTTAAATAATATGATACTACAAAAAAGTTAGTGAAAAAATAAATCATAGAAACAATTAATAATTTCATTGAAGACAATGACAATGATGAGACTTCTTAACAAAACCTATGGGATGCATCCAAAGCAGTGCTAAGGGGAAAATTTATATCACTGAGTGCATATATCAACAAATTAGGGAGGGCAGAGGTCAATGAGTTGGGCATGCAACTTAAAAAACTAGAACATGAACGAATTAAAAATCCTCAGATGAAAACTAAATTAGAAATACTAAAAATCAAAGGAGAAATTAATAAAATCAAAAGTAAAAGAACTATTGAATTAATAAATAAGACTAGAAGCTGGTATTTTGAAAAATCAGATAAAATAGACAAAGAACTGGTCAATCTAATAAAAAAAGAAAAGAAGAAAACCAAATCAGCAGTATCAGAGATGAAAAGGGAGACCTCACCTCTAATGAAGACAAAATTAAAGGCAATCATTAAAAATTATTTTACCTAATTATATGGCAATAAATAGAGCAATCTAGATGATATGGATGAATATTTACAAATATATAAATTGCCTAGATTAACAGCAGAAGAAATAGAATTCCTAAATAATCCCATATCAGAAAAAGAAATTGAACAAGCCATCAAAATCTCCCTAAAAATAAATCTCCAGGGCCTGATGGATTCACAAGTGAATTCTATCAAACATTCAAAAAACAATTAATCCCAATACTATGAAAATTATTTGATATAATAAGCAAAGAAGGAGTCCTACAAAACTCATCTTATGACACAAATATGGTACTGATTCCAAAGCCAGGTAGA
>NC_058130.1:352999255-353090499 GCF_016433145.1 Gracilinanus agilis | reverse complement strand
ATGCTAGAAAAAATTATGTTATTTTCAACTTCTAATCTTCTAATTTTCAATTAATTTAATCAATCATTAACATTTATTTTGTACCAACTATGTCCTATATCCTGGATAATAATAAGAATAAAACTAAAATATTCTCAAAACTTAGGAGCTTACAGTCCATTTTATGGATATAACATATACAAATACAGGTATATACAAAATAAATGGAAGCTAGTTTGAGTGGGGAAGGCAGATCATTAAGAAAGCCCTTATGTAACTGGTAGCACTTAAACTAAATCTTAAAAGAAACTGAGAATTCTGGGAACAAGAGACAAAAGAGTGTATTACAAGCATGCAGAATAGTCATTGCAAAGGCATGGAGGTAGAACATGAAATACCTTTGATGACATACAGGAAGAAGGTTATAGTTCTTTGGCCTACATGATTCTTTGACAGTCCTGTAAAAGGTAATAAAATTATCTCAGGACCTCATGAAACAACAGATTAGTATCCTACCTCATTTTCTAAGCCTTTCTCCCCTGACACAGCAAACATGTATTCTAATAGTTTATAAAAATTTCTTTTAAAATATTGGCTAGGGGGGCAGCTGGGTGGCTCAGTGGATTGAGAGCCAGGCCCAGAGATGGGAGGTTCTGGGTTAAAAATCTGGCCTAAATTATGTGACTCTGGGCAAGTCACTTGACCCCCATTGCCTAGCCCTTACCACTCTTCTGCCTTAGAACCAATACACAGCATTGATTCTAAAACAGAAGGTAAGGGTTAATATATATATATATATATATATATATAGAGAGAGAGAGAGAGAGAGAGAGAGAGAGAGAGAGAGAGAGTCTAGGACACACAGGTAGAAGAAGAAAGGAACTAGTTTTTTCCTGGGGAAAATTAAAGTGCATGAAAATTCTTTTTAAAAGGAATTACTTATTTACTTGAAAATATTTTAAATAACCCCCAGCAATGAGGTATAGGCAGTTTTGCAGTTTTGGAAGGAGGCAATTAAAGAACATAGTATAAGTTTTAGTATTAGCTTTGTGATCAGAGAATATTAAGTTAGCAATGCTCTGTTTTACTGGTCCAACTCATACCTGATCAGGAACCATCAATACTAAGTCTCTGACAATTCGTCATTCATTCTTTGCATGAAGTTCCCCAGTGCTGGGGCAACAACTATCCACTCTATCCCTGCCATCCAAAGCATCCCATTCTATCAGTTAGGAACTTCTTTATAAATCAACCTCTCAGAAATTTCCACCTATTGATCCTAGTTCTATCATGTAAGGCCAAATGCAACACAACTAATCCCACTTCCTCATGATAGACCTTTAGATAATTGAAGTCAGCAGTCACGTACTCCTTTCCCTTTTGGTTATATCTTGTCCAGGCTGACTCTACCATATTTATTCAACTTATCATCTTTTGGCATGGTTTCAAGCTCTCTGGAAACAGTATCTTCTTTATTGACATCCTTTCTAAAATAGGTAGCCCAGGAGGAATCACAGTACTCCAGATGTCTTCTGACAAGAGCTGAGCACAATAGGAAGATAACATCAATTCTTAATTCTCAGCTTTTATTAATATATCCTGTAATCTTATTATCACTTAAGAGAGGCCATTTTGTTGAAATTGTCTACTTTGCTGTCAGCTAAAACTGCCAGCTTTTTTTTAATGAACTATTCATCTATCCATACTTACCTCCATTTTATACTTAATCAGTTAATTGCTCTTAATATATGTTTATAATGTATGTTGCTCCTTAAAATTATGCTTCTTAGAATTTTCTGAAGGTGTTCACCCAGTCTTCCAAAATTACATATGAGGTTAATTGATATCAATAATAATAATAATAATAATAACAATAATAAGTGTATCAATAAGTTCACTTTTAAGACCGCTCACTTACCTGGTTCATTTTGTTATCTGGTACTCTTCAAAGATAACCATCAGCTCCCTTTACAAGCCCACAAATATACAAGGTTCAAAACAAACAGTTTTATTTCTGATCTAGTGGAATTCAGCTACTGATTTCTCCCCAACTGTCCTTCCATGCTCATTTTCTCTTGGGGCAACTGAGGCAAATTATCCTAACTATCAGGGCTACTTCTGGAACAAATGGAGAATAGCCTCTGCTCCCATCATGAGGGCTTATAGTCCAGGAAGGGCAAGATGTTTTTAAGTTTAAAATTTCTTCTTTGCAAAGTCAACAAATTGTTCTTGGTTCTTCTTTCAAGGTCCAAAGAGAACAAATCTAATCCTCTTTCCACATTATAACTCTTATCTCATTTTTATTTCTGTCTGTATTCCCAGAACTTAGCACAATGTTTGTCCTTATGGTAAGTACTTAAAATTGCTTTTTCATTCAATTGACCGTTTATTCAAACCCTTGAAAGATCACGTACTTCCCTGAACTGTCTCTTTTCCAGGCTAAACCATTCTATTTCCTCCAATTAAATCCAAGGTGATATGGACTAAGATTCTTTATTGTCCTAGTTGCTCTTTAACTTGACAATGCTCTTTCTAAACTATTTTACCCAGAGCAGAATTCAATAATCCAGATGCTTTCTTATAGGGGCAGAATACAATGGAGCTATCACCTTCATATTCCTGGAAACTATGCCTTTCTTTTTTTTTTTAAGTTTAATTAGTTAATTATTTAAGAATAGTTTTCCATGGTTACATGATTCATGTTCTTTCCCTCCCCTTCTTCCTCCCCCCTCTCATAGCCAATGAGCAATTCCACTGGGTTTTACATGTGTCATTGATCAAGACCTATTTCCATATTATTAATATTTGCACTAGGGTGATCATTTAGAGTCTACATCCCCAGTCATATCCCCATTGAACCATGTGATCAAGCAGTTGATTTTCTTCTGTGTTTCTACTCCCACAGTTCTTTCTCTGGATGTGGATAGTGTTCTTTCTCATAAGTCCCTCAGAACAGTCCTGTATCATTGCATTGCTGCTAGTAGAGAAGTCAGTTATATTTGATTGTGCCATAGCATATCCATCTCTGTGTACAATGTTCTCCTGGTTCTTTCACTCTGCATCAGTTTCTGGAGGTTGTTCAAGTTCACATGAAACTCCTCCAATTAGCACAATCGTATTCCATCACCAACAGATACCACAATTTGTTTAGCCATTCCCCAACTGAAGGGCATCCCCTCGCTTTCTAATTTTTTGCCACCACAAAGAGCATGGCTATAAATATTTTTGTACAAGCCTTTTTCCTTATTATCTCTTTGGGGTATAAACCCAACAATGGTATGGCTGGATCAAACAGCAGGCAGTCTTTTAAAGCCCTTTGCACAAACTATGCCTTTCTTAATGGAGCCCAAGATCACAGTAGGTTTCTGTTTTTTAACTGCTACATTAAACTATAGACTCACATTGAACTTGCAAGCTACTAATTCTCTCATCCCTAGATATTTTTTTCAGAACTGCCGTTTACCTCTTCTTACATTTCTGAAGTTGATAAAAACTCAACTTTCTTTTTGAACATTTGGTCAACAGGTCTCTTATGCCTTAATTTAATTCATTGATAAAAATGTTAAACATCATAGAGTAATCACAGATCTTGAGGCATTTATTCCACAGGACAGACTTTCTGCCTTTTTAGCATTTAATCACTAACATTTTCTCTGAATCTGAGCATCCAACTAGTACTGAATTCATCTGATTAACTAATCCAGGTTTCTCCATCTTCTCTTATTGTACCCAAATTTTAATACCTAACCCAGGTTCATGGCTGGAGGAAGAATCACACTGACAATGCAATATGCAAGAAGAGGCTCATTCTTTACTAGCAATAATAGCTAGAGTCTGTAGGCAGAGAGGCATGCCTGAATCGACCCCTTGGAATTCTTAGCCAAGAGTTTATATAGAAATGTTTGGGGAAAGGGGTTGGTACATACATATTTATCAAGGTAGTGTCAGGGACAGGTGGTCAGGAAGCATCTGGGGAGGGGTTTTCAGGGTCAGGGGTCAAGAAGCATTTGGCAAGGGGGGTTTCAGGGTCAGGGGTCTGGAAATGTTTGGCAAACATTCATTCAGTAGGCAAATATTGTTAAGCAGGTAAACATAGGCAAACATTCCTCAAGAAGGTTAATATTCATCAGATAAGATAGCTTCAGTTTTAGGCTTATCATAGGGGGAGATAAGGAAGATTGTGCTGGGAAACCTTGGGAGCTGGGGGTAGCTTGCCCAGGCCAGAAATAGTTCAGTAGTCTGTCAGACTGATTTTTAAGTCCAACACTCTCTGAGAAGAATGTGAGATAGACTATTTTTGTGAGTTAGTTATTTTCCTAAAATAAACTATCTCACTAAAGTAATCTATATGACATTCACTTCTTCTACTAATCTAGTAATCCTATCAAAAAAGAAAATGGGATCAGTATGGCATGACTTGTTCTTGATGAAATTATATTGGCTATTTATAATCCTTGTTTATTTAGATGTTTGCCAACCATCTCTAATTTTCTGTTCTAGAGTTTCCAATGGGGGGAAAAATCCTATAGTTTGTAGGCTTTATTCTCTTCCCCTTTTTTTTCAAATTAAGACATTTGTCCTTTATTCTGCCTGGGGATATCTCCTGCACTTTCCATGATCTTTCAAATATCAGTGACAGCAAGATCAGAGAATGTAGTTAACTGTGACTTAAAATAATGAAGGACAGATGGGTATTATCTTACTATCTCCTTACTTATATCCTAGATATCAGCACCTTGTGAATCAGTAGAAGCAAGATTGGTTTCTACAGTTCCTAACTCTTTAAAGAATCTTGGCTAAAGATTGAGCCAGGAAAGCAATTTCTACATTCCAGAATTAAATGGTGCTTTGCTAGCCAGGACTCAGGAGTCTTATATAAAACATCTTGGGTAAGATTAAGATTAATGTATATGTGCATGCATACATGCATTCATGAAGGCATTACAACACATATATGCAGATGTATATATGTCTATATAATAAGCATATTCATTCATAAAACATAAATGTATTCAATTATGTTAACCCTCATGTAATTTTACTAGATCTGCAATTCCATTAGCTGGGAATCCTCTGTGAGGATTCTACCACTGTTGACAATACCTTCTCTGCCACTTAGTCTCACATATTGAGGCATTAAGTGAATTGCTCAGTCACAAAACTGCTACAATGAAAGTGGCACTTAAACCCAGGTTGTTTTATTTTTAGTAGGAGGCCAGCTTTCTGACCACTATCACTCTCCCTCTTGTCACAGAGTATAAAATCCATGTTTTAATAGGCATGCACCCTGAAACAAAGTTTTCTTGAATCACTTCATAAGTTATTTTTCTGTCACTGTCTTTGTAACTCTGAGCAAATCATCATCTCTCTTGCCTTAAGGTTTCTTATACATGAACTGAGAGAATTTGACAAGATGAGTGGTAAAATTCATTTCCACTCTAAAATTCAATGTTCCATGATTTAGTGTTCTTTATGCTGATTCTCCTAGTTACCACCTGTGTGGCAGTGAGCATTTCACTTCACCTTACTGAGGCTCAGTTTCCTCCTCTATAAAATGAGGGGGTTATATGAAATGATATCTAAAGTTCTTACCAGCTCTTAGATTCTATAATTCTGTGACTCTTAAAGTTGGGAAAAGATGAGGAATAAATAGCCAGAACTTACAGAGTGAGATTCAACTTGGAAAAAATGCAAACTATTGCATCTGTGAAAAATAAAATAAACAACAGTTTTGGCAGCCTATTTGCTAAGTGCCTAGTGTGACCACAAAGTGAACCATTTAATGTCTTTTAGCATTCCAACTGCTTAATGGGATGCCCATGGGGTTCAGACTGGAGCCAAAGAATGATCCTTGTGGGGGGTAAAGTTCTAACTAGTCAAAACTGCACAAGGGGTAAATTCAGTTGAGGAGTTGGCAGGGGAGGGGGATAGGAATTCACTTGGAAAGGGGAGACTCAGGTATGCAAAAGATAGTCTGATTGAGTGGGAAGAAACAAGTCAGAATCAGGTTTTATTGATTTAAGAAGGAAAAGAACATACTAGTTGAGAGTGACTAAAACTAAGAGTTTCCAGGGCATGGTCCCAAATTCTTTTAGGATGCTAATAAGGTATAATTTCCTTCTCTCTCCTCCTTGTTGGCCAATGCATGCATTTATATTTTAGTTGAATTTTGTTAGAGTGAAAATAAGTTATCAGGTAAATCGATGTTCTTAAATTTATATAATTTTTATTTAAAGAAGGATCACAGGACCACAGACTTTAAAACTGGAAAGACTTTTGATCTGGTTAAATCTCTTCATTTTATAGATAAAGAAATTTAACCCCAAATATCGGCAAGTGATTTGTGACAAAACCTTATTTGTCTTTTCAAAAGTAAAGATTTGTGTAAGTATGTGTGAGTGAGAGGATATTTGTGTATACATTTCTCACTCCTTTCTTTCTCTCCTTTATATTGTATCTTCTAGTAGAGTGGAAAGTACTTGAGGGAAGGATCTGTCTTACAAACTACAGCATTTGGCAAAATGTCTGGTACATATAATAAGGGCTTAATATATTTTAAACATTCATATATATGTATATTATATATGTTTGTGTGTCTATATACACACACAAAAAACAAATTATTATGTCCAGTCTTCCAAAATATGCTGTTGCCAAGATCAAAATTCTCTAGATCATTGAACAACTCTATTTCTGCTGAGAAGCCTCAATAAGCAAGCATTTACAGAGAAATCTGAATGGTGAAATAATGTTTGAGGACAGAATTAGGTAGGAGTTTGTTGTGATGAATAATGGGAAGAGGAAATTGGTTAAATTCTATTTTGTCTTATATTCAAATATTTCATATTCCAATGTGTACTTATGGATGGATATATAAATACAGGAAATTTGAATTTATTTGACAGGAGGAAGCTTATTATTAAACATAAAATTGAAAGAGAAGAATTCATAGACAATAATCATGAGAAGTGTTGGATCTCATTTATGAACAAATATTAATGAAAATAAATATGAACAACCTGGCTGAATATTTAAAAGATGTGAATACTCAGGAGGAATAGTTATTTTGTTTCATTTTTACAGAAAAGAGAGGAAAGAGAGAGAGAGAGAGAGAGAGACCCAATAAATAAAGAGAAGAAAGAATTATTAGGAGATAATTATTGATATAGATTCCTTGATCTAATTGGTAAACATGTTTTTTTTAAAACCCTTGTACTTCGGTATATTGTCTTATAGATGGAAGATTGGTAAGGGTGGGCAATGGGGGTCAAGTGAGTTGCCCAGGGTCACACAGCTGGTGGTAGACATGTTTTAATCTTTGGCATAAGACTAAGAATTAAATTTATATAGTGCTGTTAGTTTTGCCAGGCATTTTCCTCCAAACAACCCTGTACAAAGGTAGTAGAATTTACTGTTCTGTCCATTTCATAGATGAAGAAACTGAATTCCTCTTGGTCACAGAGTATCTGAGTAGAAATTCAAGTCCACTCTACTGATTGCAGGTCTTGGTCTCTTCCCACTCTGCCATAGTGCCTGTTAACACTAAACTAAATGACAAATTAAGCCTATTACTCATATTTAAGGGGATATTCTTGCTTTGAGAGATAACGTAACTTGATAAATGCAGTGTTATTCTTAAAGACATAAAAGTATTAGTTCACATGCAGTATCTGACAGTATGACTCCCACAAATCACTTAACTTCTCATATCCTCAGGCAAATACCTAACATTTATTTAATAAGTTACAAATGGGATTGTAATTCCCCAAGGAATCTCATTTTATTTTGTTACCAATGTTGGTCCGGTGAAAATACTGTCCTTTTGGAAATACTTAGGACCCAACTACAGATTCTCCCCTTAACCCTCTAATTATTTACCAGTTAGCATTTTTCATTGGGTCCCAAAATTATTACTTGGTCCCTTTAGCAGAAAATCTTTGGGTATGTTCTTGAGTACTTAGGATCTGCCCTTCATCTCATTAGTATGGCTAGAGATCAAAGGTAGAGAACATGAAACTACAAGGAGAAAGCCATTCAAATGATTCTTGAACTACATCCTTCTATCTGAATTTCATCCATTACTCCTAATTCTGTTGTTCAGTCATGTCTGACTTTTGGAGTTGTTTTGCCATTTCCTTCTCTAGTTCATTTAATAGATGAGGAAACTGAGGCAAACATAATTAAGTCACTTTTCCAGGATAAAACAGCTATTAAGAGTCTCAGGTCAAATTTGAACTCAGAAAGATAAGTCTGCTTGATGCCATTCCCAGCACTCTATCCATCTTCTAAACTTGGGGTACCTCTATATAACCTAACAAAGTCCACCATGCTATTAGCATTGGGTTGACAGCATTTGCTTTCACCGCAATCTTAAATTTGTGAATCTGCTTTATTCATCATGAACTGTTCAGAAGAGCTCTTATTTGTGCGTAATCCTCTAGCTAAATAAACATGTAGGGGACTTCAAAAGACCCCTTCACCACCACTCCAGGTTTACACAAACCTTATTATCATTGTAATTTTGAAGCCACCCTCTGTTTTCCAGGAACCTGAACTCTATAACTCACAGATTGTCAAGTCAAATATTAGTTTTAAATAATTTAAGTGCATCATTTCCTAAAGGAAAACAATTCAAAACTATTTTAAAATCATCAAGCTTCAAAAACTGTTGACTTACCATAATTTTCCTCCATACATGAAAGTTAAAATTAGCATATTGTAAATGTAAATCCTCTCTAATGGAAAGACCAAGCCAGTTGTATCCTTTGCATACAAGTTGTTGCCTTTAATATCTATAAATAAGAAATGGTTGTAGAAGAGTTTTTCAAATTTTAGGGGGTTTTTCTCTTTGACTATCACTTTAATACTTAGATAAGAGTGGGGTCCTGAGCCAGGTATAGTGATACACATATGCTAATCTAGCCACATCAACCAACCACTGAGTCATCTGGCAGGTTACTGCAACTGTATAGAATTTTTAAAACAGATTTAATTGACTATATACACTATTTCCAATAGAATGTAATCTTTAGTTTATAGGTGCTTTCTTTTTTTATCTGCTACATAACCCGGTAACCTGATGAAGTTCCTTAAATATATTAGGTATTTACTCTATATCAAATACAATTAAATTAAATATACCTCGAAGGTGGCCAGGTGATAAGAAAGAATCTTACAAATGAGAACTCAGCTATTTAACTCATTTTGCTATAGACAAAGGTAAGTAAATATTAGAGGTTTCAACTGCAACATTGTGGGTCCGCTCCAATGGGTGGAGAATTGTCTTCTTTAGCACTTAATTGAAAGACAATAAGAATCAAAATAAGAAGTAATTATTAGTTGATAACAAAAATGTATAAAATTGGGTAGAGGATTCCACAACTATAAATCTTCAGGTAATAATATATAGGAAGAAAAGCAAAACAGATACTCATTTGGGAAATGCTATCTCCCTCACCTAATCCCTTATCACTCCTTTTAATCAAACCATTTAGTTTTGAAATACGATAATGTGAAAACTAGAGTAATGAATTCCAAAAGTTTGTAATCTCACAGACAATCCCTATGGTTCAATGATATAAAATTTACTTCCACTTAGCTATACCTTTGACTTTCTTACTAAGCATCTTTATAAATCTTCATATTGAGGTTTATGTGTGTGCAAGAGAGAAAGACAGAGACATAGACAGAGAGTTTTTCCCTCTCTGAAGGAACTCTTACTCTGTTCATTGTTGCTGAAAAACAAAAAGGGAAGATTTGCATCTAGAGAATTTGGCTATCTTTCCAACTTTAATATACATTACCCACTTATTGCACCTTACTGTCTGGTCAAACTGACTTTCTTATTGATCCTCCTACATAACTTTCCATCTCTGTGCCTCCACACTGGACCGCCCTCCCTCTATACAACATCCTCTTACAATCCTTACTTTCCTTCAAAACTCAATTGAAGAACCATATTCTACATTTCTGATTTCTTCATTTCCTAGAGGTGTCCTCAAAGTTAGCTTGTATCAATAATGTATGCACATGTCTTCCTCGTAGAATGGTAGAATGTAAAATGCTTGGAGAGCAGGGATATTGTATCTTTTTTTTTTTTTTTGTATTTGTATCCTTAGTGTCTAGCAAAGTACCTCGCATGGTAAAGAACTTATGAAATGTTTGCTGATTGTTTGGATTTTACCCCTTTTTCTTACTTCAGTATACAGGTAGGTTTCTTGCTCTCATGGTGAACAACCCTCAAAGACTTTTCCTGAGCTTCAAGATAAATATCATACCATTTTCAATTTATTAAATTTAAGATCTTTTTCTTTTGAACTTAATCATCAACAAACATGAACTTGTCAGTATGTATAGGACAAACAAGAGGATTATGGGGTTTATAATCTATGTGCGGGTTTTTCTAAGTTGTTGTAGAAAAATATAGATTTGAGTTAGCAGGAGCAGACTTGACTGACAAGGGAATTTAGAACCTTGGGAGTGAACTCACAGGGACACGGACAGTTTTGAAGCTGGCTTTTGGAAGCTGGTCTAGTAGTGGCATTGGTCAGACATCTCATCTTTCAAGCTGTTTCCCTGGACTTTGGACTGTGTAATATCTCCTATCAAGCTTCCCAGTGAAGTAGTAAGGTAGAGAGATGGATTTCTCTTTTGTGGTAGACACAAAAGACCATCCCATCTCCCTCTCTTCACAATTGGATTTAACTTGCTGTGTATCCTGTCTCCTGTACCAGCTTTTGAAGACTTCATCACTGGACATCTTTGTGAGATCCCCTGTTTCCCAGCAAGACCTTGCCTTTAGCAGTCTGCAAATGGATTATAGCCTATAGAGTAGTTTGATCCATCCCTTTATCCCTGGGTGGAGATTTATAGATTAGTGGCAGTTTACCTAATCCCCTTCATTCCCCATCCCACTTATTCATTAAACAGTTTAATTATTACAATCCTGCCTTTGTATTTCCTTTCCCAGACACTAGGTTGACACATTGAACCCACTATGTTTTGAAGTTACTTTCCCTGGTTATTATTCTATTATATGTTATCCCCAGCTAGGATTTATTACCTGTGGTTATTCAGTTACCCTTTCCAGTTCCCTTTAGTCAGTTTATTCACCTGACAACCCAATCGTATTTTACCAATAACTGTTTGGCACCTTCTTTCCCCCACTTTTCCCCACTTTATTAGTGACTTATTTAGTCACTCACTACAAAGTACATTAAAGTTAAAGTAGTACTAATAATTATACTCTTTGCTTTTTTATTTAGGTTTGCTTCTGAACTTGTTCTTTTATTCTGTGTACTTTTAAATGTCTTACTGATTTGATTTTTTCTTTTTCTTGCATTTATATCACTACTCATTTTCTTAATCCTCTTCCTCCAAACAGAATCTCTACTTTGTAACAAAGAGATATGAGCAAATACCTAAAAATGTGTTAACATTCTGCATTTAAAATCCATCCTTTTCCTGTCAAGAGGCTGTAGTTGCAGTTTATGAGGTATTCAGGGAGGACTAGCACCTGTCATGGGACGGCTTGCTGAGCTCCTTTTAGGGCTGCTCATCCACCTTTGGGGCTTACCTCTTACACAATTATCACCTGTGACTCCAACAAGTTGCAGTGTGCACCATGGCCACAACCCAGTAAATCCATCTCTACAGACATGCTAAATTAGGTTGAAGGTAACTGACAGATCTAAAACTATTATTGAGTTAGTGGGGTGCTTACTACAACCACATGATTTCCAGTTGAATGGGCAGATGAATACAATTTATTTCAATAACCATGAAGATGGCTTTGTATTTGTGAGACTCTTATAGCTCTTACTTGTCAAGGTCATCCACTGTATCCTTCAACATCACCAGTCATCTTGATTTTTGTCTTGTCACTGACCTTTGGAGACACTAGAAGAGTGAGGTTGATGATTTTGTGCAACTCAAATCTAATTCACACAAATGTCAAGACATCATTCTTATATAATTGGTCCTCTTTGAAATAAAAGACAAACAACAGCATGCTTTATCATCAGTCTTCTGAAGTCATAATTAGTGACAGAATTGATTAGTATTCTATAGTTCTTCACATTTTTTTTATTTTTGCATTATTAATACTGTATAAATTGTTCTTCTGATTCTATTCACTTCACTCTGCCTACCTTAATATAAATTGTCCCAAGTTTCTTCACATTTGTCATTCATCATTTCTTATAATGCAATAACCATCCATTTTCATATATCAGTTTGTTCAGTCATTCTCAGTTAATTGGCACCTAGTTTGTTTTCAATTATATCCACAAGAAAAAGTGTTGCTATATGTGTTTTTGTACATATGGACAATTTCCCTCTGTCTTTGACTTTGGGGGAAAAGGTGTAGGGATTATTTAGTCTTATTCTCTGATTTTATAGGAGAAAATGGAAAGTCAGAGAGGTTCCATGAATTGTCCATTGCTAGAATGGTTAGTAAGAGACAAAGTAAGATTCCAAACCAGGCCTTCTGATGTCAGGTCCAGCACATGATGCATTGTGCTGCTCTGATATCTTGATATTCATTTGTCCTTGGCAACTATTGAAAGCAGTTTTGCTTAAGTAATGGGGATAGAATCAGGATTAAAATGAGTGGGCAAGAAAGCAGAGACACTAATTATAAAGAAGAAATAGTCACTAGACCATTATTCTAATATTCTAATATTCTAATCAATACACATTTTAATTTCACTTTTTAATTTTTTAATTACATGAAGAAAAAATTTTGACAATTGTTTTCTTACATTTTGTATTAAGATTCTCTTTTCCTTCTCACCCTACCTCCCCAAGGTAGTAATGATCTGATATAGATTATAGCAATGCTTTATGCAATACATGTTTCAATATTCTTCATACTATAACAGAAGATACATATACATACAATAAAAACTCAAGAAGGAAATAAAGAGAAAGATTGCGTGCTTTGATCTGCAGTCAGGCTCTAACAGTTCCTTCTTTAGCTGTGGATAGCATTTTTATTATGAGTTCCTTGGATACATTTTAGAACCTTGTTTTGCTGGTATTGTCCTTCACAGTTGAATATCATATAATATTTCTATTACTGTATGCATTATTCTCCTGGTTCTGCTTATATCACTTTGCATAAGTTCATATACTTCTTTCCAGGTATTTTTCTGAAATCATCTAGTGTATCATTTCTTATGACACAATAGTGTTCCATTATACCACATAATAAAACTTATTCATCCATTTCCCAATTTCTGGACATCTTGTCAGTTTCCAGTTCCAATGCATTGTCATTACAAAAAGAGCTGCTAAAAATATTTTTGTATAAGGAGGTCCTGTTCCCCTACCTCTAATCTCTCTGGGCTGTAGGTCAACTAGTGATATTTCTGGGTCAAAGGATAATTTTATGATACTTTGGACATGACTCCATACTATTCTCTAAAATGGTTGTATCAATTCACAGTTCCATTAACAGTATATTAGTGTTCCAATTTTCCCACATCACCTCCAACATTTATTATTTTCTTTTGGTCACAGTAGCCAATCTGATAGGTGTGAAGGAATATCTCAAAGTTGTTTTAATTTGCATTTCGCTAAATAGTGATTTGGAACATATTTTCATGTGACTATAAATTGTTTTATTTTCTTCATCTGGAAACTGTTTGTTCAAATCCTTTAACAATTTTTCAATTGAGGAATGCTTTATATTCTTGTCAATTTGACTTTAATAAATAATAAAATTTCTATATAGTTGAGAAATGAGGTCTTTGTCAGAGATACTTGCTATAAACATTTTCCCCAATTTGTTGTTTCCCTTTTAATCTTGGTTGCATTGAGTTTTTTATATAAAACCTTTTTTAATTTTCTATAATCAAAAATATCCATTTAATTTTTTATTATGTTCTCTATGTCTTGATTGGTCATAAATCCTTTCCTTACACATAAGTTTGAAAGATAAATATTTTCATGTTCCTCTAATTTATTTATAGTATCCCCTTTATTTCTGGATCAAGTACTTATTTTGAATGTATCTTGGTGTTTGTGTGAGATGTTGGTCTATGCCTAGTATCTGCCATATTGTTTTCTAACTTTCCCAGTAGTTTTTGTCAAATAACAATCAACATTTATTAAGTAAATACCATGTTCAATGAAAAA
Organism: Gracilinanus agilis; assembly: GCF_016433145.1. NCBI lineage: Eukaryota > Metazoa > Chordata > Mammalia > Didelphimorphia > Didelphidae > Gracilinanus > Gracilinanus agilis. Next base: position 353,076,381 of record NC_058130.1, on the reverse strand, counting down.
AAGCATAGCATACTGTTGTGTGCAGATGCAAAGCATGGAATCCCTGCAAAGGTACAGGGAGAGCCTCACCCAGAATTCCACAACAATACATACCATCATCAATTGCTGAGTATAGAGCAGTAGAGAAATTGTATGAAGAACAAGATAAGAATTTCTAGATCAAATAAGTGTATATTATGCTATTTGGTGACTTCAGTGCAAAGATGAGGAAATGTTGGAATGGGGAGCAATATGTGGGAAAGTATAATTCAGGAGAAAAAAATGAGAGAGGGCGAAATATTTGTTGTTGCTTCACTCCTTTGTGGCATAAATATTTTCTTCTAAAACAAACAGATTTTATTTGATCATGTTTGTTGGTTGATTGAGAACATATGACTCAGTAGGACAAACACTTTATATAATAGGATTTTTCTCATCTGTATAAACAATATTCAAGATTAACCTTAAAAGAAGTATAAAACAGGAAAACATGCTCAGGAGAATTCATCACCAGTAGAGATTCACCACAGAACCTATATCAAGGACAGATCTTGTGTAAGATATTCCAAAAGATCCTTTTTGCAGATGACATTGTAATCTGTATATTCTCCAAGGCTTTATCCTGAGGCCTTTTCTCCTTTTCTTTTATACTATCTTACTTGGTTATCTCATCAGCTCCCATGGGTTTAATATCATCTCTAAACAGATGATCACCAGATATATTTATCAAGATCTACTCTCTCTCCTGAACTAGTCTACATCACCAACTATCTTTTGCACATCTGCTTGAATATCCATAAAGCAACTCAAACCCAACATATCTAAAACAGAATTCACTTTCTTTCTCCTGAAACCATACCTTCTTTCTATCTTTTTAATTACTTTCAATGGTACTGCCAACCTCTGAGGTTTGTGACCTTAACACCATCCTTGACTTCTTATTGACATTCGTGCCACATAACCAATTTCTTGTCAAATCTTGTGGTTTCTACCTTTAAAATGTCTTTTATATGTGGTACTTTCTACCTACACAGTGACTGGCCTAGTAAAATCTCTTATCACAACTTGCCTGGACTATTTCAATAATTTTTTTTAAACCCTTGTACTTCGGTGTATTGTCTCATAGGTGGAAGATTGGTAAGGGTGGGCAATGGGGGTCAAGTGACTTGTCCAGGGTCACACAGCTGGGAAGTGGCTGAGGCCGGGTTTGAACCTAGGACCTCCTGTCTCTAGGCCTGACTCTCACTCCACTGAGCTACCCAGCTGCCCCCTATTTCAATAATCTTTTAATTATTCTCTGTGCCTAAATTCTCTCCTTATTACAATCCATATACCTCTTTATTACAAGATTATTTCACTAAAATTCATATTTAAACATACCACTTACTTTAAAAAAAACCCAGTAATTTCTTATTACTTGGATAATTGAATAAAAAGTCCTCTATTTGGCATTTAAACTTCTTCTCAACCTGGACCCTTCCCAACTTTCTAGTTTTCTGTAAGGAGCAAACCAAAAGCGAGACCCCTACCCCCACTCCACATCTATCATGCCAAGTTCTGAACCTGAGTCCAAGCCGACATCCAGATCTTGAGATTCTGCTTGGGCCAATAGCACTCTAAATCAAGACATGTCCCTTAAAGTTCCAAGCAAAACTGCAGGGCAGTCTGTGTCAAGTAAGATTGCCAGTAGACCCAAAGCTGGACCCCCTGATCTTCTTGCCAAAAGCTCAAGGTGGAGCCCCAGGGCAGAGCAGTCCATTGTGTGCCTAACCTGATAAAGCCCAGAGTGAGACAAGGTAAAAGAAGAGAGGGATAATCAGAAGAAAATGGAGTGGAAAGAACTGCATAGTTAGTCATCTTAACTATGAAAGGGAATAGGATGAATTCAGCCACAAAATGGAAGCAGATAACAGAATGGCTTAGAAAACAGAATTCAATAATCTGTCATTTACAAAAAGCATACTTGAAGCAGAAAGACACCTACAGAGTGAAGATGAGGTGTTGGAGCAGAATTTATGATTTTTCTGTGGAAGTGAAAAAGGTAAGGTTAGCAATCATCATCTCTACAAAACAAAAGCAAAAATAGACCTAATTAAAAAATATGCAAAAATTCTGTGATACAAGACAATTTGTGTACTTCTTTGCAATGCAATTTCTTTATGTGTCAAATGTTTAATAATACCTTTAATATAGTACCTACATCACAGATTTGTTTTGAAGAAAGAATTTTGTCAAGATGTCCACTGAATTACTCTCTTTCATCATTCCCTGCAAGGGCTATTTATGTATAAATTGCAATTATGTTCAAAGCAGTGAACTCATTTGTGGTTTCTTTGAAAACTATCATTAACAAAATTTGTTTTTTTGTGAGAACCTTACTCACATTTGGTCATCTTACTTTGACTTGATTGCTATCATTGTCATCCTAATTAGTTATGGTTCTATCTCACTGCCCCAAATTACAACCATTGACATGCTAGTTTAGCTTAAAGGTATTAGCTATCCCATTCTAGCTTGTAAATGTCCAGGATTTCCATAAATATTTTATTTCAATTCTCAAACATAAAATTAGAGTTGGAAGGTATTATAGAAGTCATCTCATCCAATTCCATTTATATAAGAGTCAAATGAGTCTCAGAGAAGTAAAGTCACTTTGCTAAGGGGATGGAGATAATAAGAGGCAGAACCAAGATCCTTTGGTATAATGTTTTTTTCTTCTGAAATCAGTCTTACAATAAACAGTGCATCCTTTTCAACCCAGATTGATTCATTTAAAGTAAAAGTCATCCCCTCTACTTCCTCCTCAGAAAAAGTAAAGGGAGAGAGGCAGAAAATCTTACTATTAATAAATGCTAAATAAAATAAAGTAATAATCTAAATTACTTCAGAGGCACATTGCCAGTCTCCATAGCCAAATTAGAAGAAGCCCACTTATCTAACTATGGTTAATAAAAAAAACAGCCCCCCAAAGTGGGTAATAGATGGGTTGGGAGGAGAGTTTCCATGGTTACTACATTTAGAATAGCTTCAATGTCAAATATACTGAGAAACAATCAGCAACAAGGGCTATGCACTAAATCAATGACAGATGTGTAGGAAAGTTAAAAATACCTGATGAGCAGGAATATCCCACAACCCAAATCAGGCATCAGGGTGTTTGTAGCTTTATTTATTACTAAGAAAGGGTTAAAGGGAAAGAAATGAATGGCTAGTGTAATGTCTCATATTTAGAGAATTATTTCTAAGTAGATTACCAGGCAAAATAGTGAAATGCAAGGTATACTAGGCTGAATCAAAGCACTTCGAGTCCTGGCTCTTTGACTAATTTATATAGGAGTTTTTGAACAGGTTATTTGACCTCTGTGGGCCTCTGTTTTGTCTTCTGTGAAGTGACATCCAAAGTCTTGCTCTATTCTAAGTCTAGAATCTTATCTGGTCATAATAATACTCTGACACATATGAAGCATCCAAATTTACAAAGTGCTTTATAGTCATTATTTCATTTGACATACATAAACAGATTGTCTTCTGGAATTTAAGAAATTCTCAGTAAAGAAAATGTCACATATCATGGGAATTCCCCAAAGGAGTGAATGAAACCTCAAATTAAATGAAACTATTAGTGGGTAATGAGGAAAAGATAATCTGAAAAGCTTATTCAGCCACTGGTATTTATTATTGCCTGAAAACTGAAGACATTTGAGATGAGCTGTCTCTTCCAAATATTTGTCAATATGATTCATATTGATCCCCTATTTTCCCATTTCTCCAACATATCACACTGTCAACCATCTAGTATCTTTTTTAGCTATATCATACTATATCGTATCTCCTTTTCTCAGTCACATTATTATTTTTTATTATTTTATAAAATAAAAACCCTTACCTTCTGTCTTGGAATCAGTACTGTGTATTGATTCCAAGGCAGAAGACTGGTAAGGGCTAGGTAGTGGAGGTCAAGTGACTTGCACAGGGTCACACAGCTAGGAAGAAGTATCTGAGGCCAAATTTGAACCCAGGACCTCCCATCGCTGAGCCTGGCTCTCAATCCACTGAGCCACCCAGCTGCCCCCACTCAGCCACATTTTTAGAAAAAAAAATTGTCTATACTAATTGCCCTCACTTTCTAACCTCACATTCACTGCTTCATTATGAAAACTTGCTTCTAATCTCATAATTCAATTGAAATTCTCTCTCTTAAATACCAAATCAATGGATGATTCACAGACCTCATCTTTTTTTTTTACCTCTCTGCAAGCTTTGATAATAATGATAATGCTTTCTTCTGGATACTCTCTCAGTTTTTGTGTCATTGCTCTTTCCTGGGTTATACTACTGCCTGTCTAATTTGTCTCTATCAATCTTCTTTGGTGTGCCTTCATACAGGTAACACTCACTAATGATTAGTGCTCTTTAAAGCTCTGTCCTTGGCCTTCTCTTCTCTCTCTATGCTGTGTTTCTTGGTGTTATCATTAGCTCCCACAGGATCAATTGTCAATCCCTATGTTGATGATTCCTAAACCTATATATTTAGTCCTAATTTTTCTTCTAGAAATTCAGTCTTGAATCACCAAAAGCAGTTAGCAAATCTTGATTAGATTGTCCAATATGCAGATCAAAGTCAATATGTCCAAAAGAGAACTCATCAACTTTCCCTCTAATACCTACTGTCTTCAAGATTTCCCTGTTATTATAAAGACCCCACCCCCATCTTTTACCCAGTAAAAAATACTCACAAACTTATATCATTTTTAGTGCTCATTAGCACTCACTCACCATATCCAAACTATTTTCAAGTCTTGTGGTTTCTACATTCAAAAATCTCCTGGAGTCAAGGTGACAGAGTAAAGGAAAGAACCTAGATTTTCCAAAACCCACCCCCAAATTGCCTTGAAAATAAGAATTCCAATTGAATTCTAGAGCAGCAGGTCCAACAAAAAAAATCAAAGTAAAACATTTTTATACCCTAGACAACTGAGGAGGTTGGAAGAAGAGGCCTGTGACAGTAGAGCAGGAATCATCCCAGACTGCACTCAAAAGCAGCACCAGCAATAGAACTCAGAGGTGGCAATGGCAGCAGTATTACTTTCAGAAGATTTCAAACCAGACATGGTAAAGGGAGCTGGTAACTCCCCTTAAGAGAAAGATACAATAGAGATCTCTTATGCTAGTATTAAGCATATGACAAGACATTTTGCAGCACCTGCAGAGCTTATATCCACTTCTGTGTCGCAGTTCCAGGGTGGAAGGAAGCACTTGCAGTAAGAATCTAGCAGGAGCCATGAGAAGCAGTATTATTTTCAGACATGAGAGAGCAAAGTTCATGAGAAATGGTATCATTTACAACTGCAAGTAATCTGGAGCCCTTTCAGATTAAGAACTAGAACACAAAATAGGAAAGCAGGGAGCACACCTCTCCACGTATCAAATCTTGAAAGTACTCAAAACTTCCAAACCCCCAGAACTAGCTCTAAAAATAGTGGTGTAAAAAAATACCTCAAACTTGGAAAAGTGTCAACTCATCAACAATGCAGGGACAAAGCCCAAGTTTATCATAAAGTACAAACAAAAAATATTCTGGAAAAAAGAGCAAAAAAAATAATAAAAGGAACCAGACTATCAAAAGCTACTACAATTACAGGGAAAATCAAGACACAAATTCAGAAGACAATGAAATTAAAACATCTACAAGTAAAATCTCAAAGAAAAACAAGAATTCCTGGAAGATCTAAAAATTTTTATTTACCAAATTATGTAAGAGTAGTAGAGGAAAAGATAGGGAAAAAACAAGTGAAGGAAGAAAATTATGAAGACAATTAATAGCTTGGAAAAAGAGGTACAAAGGAATATTGAAGAAAATAATGGCTTAAGAAAGAAAATTGATCAAATGGTAAAAAAACAGATAAAATTATTCACAGATTAAAAGAACTCATAAAAAGCAAAATTAGGCAAGTGATAAAAGAGGTAAAAAATATCACTGTAGAAAATAATTTTTTAATTACAATTGTGTGAGTGGAAACTAATGATTCGACAAGACATCAATAAACAATAAAATTCAAAAGAATTAAATGACAGAAGAAAATATGAACTACCTCATCAGAAAAACAACTGACCTGGAAAATAGTTTAAGAAGACATGATTTAAGAATGATTGTACTACCTGAAAGTTAGGATTAACTAAAAATCCTAGATATCAAATTTCAAGAAATTATCAAGAAATTTTTTCTTTGCATCCTAGAACCAGAAGGGAAAATAGAAACTAAAAGAATCTTTCAATTACTTCCTAAAATATTTTCAAAAATGAAAATTCAGAAGAATATTATAGTCAAATTCCACAACTCGCAGGTAAAAGACAAAATATTTTAAGTAGCCAGAAAAAAAGACTGTTGAAGAGTTGCATGTTGGAATCTAAGATGGCAGGGTAAAGGAGACTTGGCTCTTCTGAACCCTCCATGCATATAATAAAAGATAATAAATCACCTGAGATTCAAGGAAAGCTTGAAGAGCACATCTCACTAGAGTAAGAATAGAACAGTATCTCTGAGAACTAGCAGATCTAGGAGCAGTCCACAACTTTCCAAAGGCAACAAATTTGCAGAACAGGAACAGACCCATTTGAAGATACTCCACATGGGAAGAGAAGGCAGGAAACCTTCAAATTTTCACATGACATCAAAGCCATAGAGCTATAAGGTAAGAGGGAGGAGGAACTGAAACTACAGTAATCTATCCACTGCCATGTGGCAGTAAAGCCCTGGGCAGCAGGGAAGCAGAGAGGGCGAACTGGAACTAGAGCAAGCTGCTGCTCACTCCCATGTAGTGGCAGAGCACCTGAGGTGGCAGAGCTGGAGGAGGGGAGCAATAATTATGACCTATTTTCCCCAATTATATGCCAATAAATCTGACAATTTAAGTGAGATAGATGAATATTTGTAAAAATATAAGTGACCTAGATTACCAAAAGAGGAAATAGAATACTTGAACAATCCCATCACAGAAAAAGAAATTATCAAATAATTCCCTAAAAAAAAGGTCCCAAGACCAGACAGATGGATTTACAAGTGAATTTTGCCAAACTTACAAAGAATTGGAAACAGGGGATGTCCATCACTTTTGGGGATTGGATAAACAAATTGTGGTATATGATTGTAATGGAATACCATAAAGGAGTACCATGAGCAATGATAAACAGGATGCATTCAGAAAAACCTGGAAAGATTTATATGAACTGATACAAAGTGAAGTGAGTAGAACTAAGAACTATTGTTATGTATATAATAAAAGAAATATTATTCAATGATCAAATGTGAAGGACTAAAGGAGCTATTGGTATCTTAGTGCAGAATAAATATGCCACTTTCCATGATATATCCTTCAAGAGATTTCTACTGTAGGTGTGATATGCTTCTTCTGTCATTACATGAATAATGCAGAAATATATTACATGAAGGTTTGGGTATAACATATCAGAGTATTCACTGTCTTGAGTGGGAGATGGAGGGAGAGAGAAAATCTAAATTTTAAAATGTCAAAAAACAACTGTCAAAAATTGTTCCTACGTACAACTTAAAAAATAAAAACAAGAAAAAAATTTAAACTAGAAGGACAAGGGGAGAGGGTAGGAAAAATGGAAATATATAAATAACAATTATAACTTTGAATGTAAATGGGATGAATTTACTCATAGAAAAGAAATAAAGAAAAATGGATCAAAAACTAAAACCCAACAATCTGTTCTTTATAATAATCACATCTAAAAGTGAGAGACCATATAGAGTAGAAATAAAGGGCTGGAGGAGACTATGCTATATTTCAACTGATACCAAAAAAAAAAGTAGGAGTAGTATGCATGATGTTAGATGAAGTGAAAGTTAAAATACTTTTAATTAAAAGAGATAAAAAGGGAATTGTTTTGTTGAAAGGTACCACAGATAGTTAAGCATTATTGATAATGTGTTTTTATTTTATAATGAAAAGTTTTAAATTTCTTTTGAGAAAAAAAATTTTTAGGGTAAAAAATTTTCTGCCTCCCAGAATCCAGAGGGTGAACTCCTTGTAAAGGATGCCATGGAGAGATGCCTATGGAGACCACATGCTGCTTTGGGAAATACTGAACTGACCTGTTATTCTGCAAAATTGAACTTTGGGAGCTTAAATTCATTTGTTTTGTTAAATGTAATTGTTTTTATAAAATGCATTTGTTTTATATGTACTTTATTGTCCAAAAGGGGACTGCCCCCTAATTGGTTTTGTTCTTCTTTCCCTTTTGTTTTATTATTCCCAAGTTATTGTATTTTCCCCTTATAAAACAGCTATATATATCATTAGTATGTTATTTTTTAAATGATCCATTAGGGAGACTGGTCTCCCAAAGGATCACAGCAGGGAATGTGGGTTTTGAAGTATGTGGCTGGGAAAACTACATTCCCTAGCATGCCCCAGGGGGTCCCTCCCCTTTACTTCTTCACATGGGATTGATCTTGAGTGGACCAATTCTGTGGTGGGAGAGGGACCACACCCCCATTTCCTGGTGGGCAATTGGTCCTGAATGGACCAATCCCACGCTAGGGGGAGACCATGCCCCCCCTACTTCCAGGAGCAGGATTGATCTATATAAGGACCAATCCCATGCCTAGGAGGGAACTGTGAATGACAAGAGATTCAGAGTAGCAAGGAGTTAGTTAATTTCAGCCAGGGGAAACTATGGTTTTTCTTACTTTAATAAAGTTAATAATATACAAAGAGTTTTTTCTTATTTTAATCATTTCAATATTAAATCTGTAATCACCTAGCATAACATCTAAATTTCTAAAAGAAAACTTAAATGAGTTATAGATAGAACAAGATAGCAAAACAATAATAACAGATTTCAAACTTCCCTTCTTAGAAATACATAAATCTAACCAAAAAATAAATAAGAAGTGTAGAAGGCTGATTGGAGAAATAGGGTCTGGATAGGGCCTGTTATCTGGATTCCCTAAGTGACCAATCCAGGCTGAAGCAGTCTTTGTGTTTGGTCCTGGTCACCTGAGCCCTGAAAAGCTCTTGTACCAACAGGTTGGTTAATTCAAAAACAACTTGACCCCTTCAGGAGGCTATCGGTAGTCATTTAGAGAAATAGAGTCATCAGCAAGTAAAACTATGTGTATGATTTTTTTTTCTGCACTGCATGTCAGGACGCAGACAGAATGGGCCACCTAAGGGAGTATACCTTCTTCTCAGCAGTACCTTTACAAAAACTGACCATGTATTAAGGCATAAAAACTTTATTATTAAATGCTAAAAAGCAGAAGTATTAAATGTATTCTTTTTAAACTACAATACAATAAAAATTGTATGTAATGAAGAACCATGTGAGCAGAATATAAAAATTAATTGAAGAGGGAATAACTTAATCTGAAAGAATGAGTGGGCTAAATAATTTATTAAAGAAAATGGTACTCAGATTGCAATCTGGATTTGTGTATTGGAGATGTAACAGACTCCTATTACTAGAGAAAGCAAAAAGGATCCTATCATCTCTTTCTGGATAGTTCTGTTATTCTCTTACTGTTTTGAGCTCAGAGTTCCAGAAGCATTGCCACTGACTTGGCTACCCCTTCATGCCTGTGCTGACTTGCTAAAGTGGGGCCCATCTTGAAGTTGGTCTTGGCTCTACTCCCACCCTGGTTCAATAATCTACTCATCTCAACCTTCTTGTTTATCGTGACCTGAACATTTGTTTAACTGCACCCCTTTTTGAGTTCTACTTCAACAGAACTCATTTTAAGGAGTTACATCAAAGAATTGGGAGGGTAATTGGTAGAGATCATGCAAGTCTTTGTACTGTCTAACCACAGTGTCCTTCATTTTTATCAATATAAGTATTTAGAGATATATTTTTTCCTCTAATTACTGCATTTGCTATGTTCCATATCTTTTGGTAGGTTTTTTCATTATTACCATTTTCTTTAATAGAAAGAGGCACTGTTCCAAGCATCAATTTCTTTGTGCAACTACCCTCAGAACTAACTTTGGGGATCTATAAGTCTTCAGCTCTTCCAAAGTGGTATGATTGAAGGAGAAGTGTACTTAATACTCTCCTGGACTTTGCTCTGGTCCTTGAGAGACCACAAGCATTCTTTTCCATCCTGAAACTGTGATCAGGGTCCCCTTCTCTATTGTAGCCACAAGCACTGTTGTGTTAGTTCTCCTTCTTGTCCTAGGACTGCTACTCAGGTATGGAACATAGCAAGCAAAGTCTTCAAGAAAAATATAGATTGCTCCCAAGCTCCCAAGACAAAAAGTCACTGAAGAAAATAACATTAAAAATTAAAATGAGTCAAGTGAAAACTAATGCCTCTATGACATATCAAGAAACAATCAAAGTCAAAAGAATGAAAAAAAAGAGAAAACTGTGAATGATCTTTGGGGGCAGGGGAGTAATTTAGAAAATGTATTCATGAGACATAATCTAAGAATTATTAGACTACCTGAAAGCCATAATCAAAAGAAGAGGGTAGCATCATCTTTCAAAAAATTATCAAGGAAAACTACCTTGATATACTAGAAGCAAAGGGTAAAACAGAAACTGAAAGAATTCACTGGTAACCTCCTGAAAGAGATTCCATAATGAAAACTCCTAGGAATATTATAGTTGAACTCTATAATTCCAAGCCAATGAGAAAATTTTGCAACCAGTCAAAAAGAAAAAAATTGAAATATTGTGGAACTACAGTCAGGTATACAGTTGAAATAATGAAAAAAAAAGATTTATCAGCTTCTACATTTAAAGTTTGGGGCTTGGAATATGATATTCCAGAGGACAAAGGAGTTAAGGCTACAACCAGAAATAACATATCCAGAAAATTGAGTGCAATTATTTAGGGGGAAATATATATATATATATATATATTCAATTAAATAGAGAGCTTGCAAGCAGTCCTTATGAATATATTAGGGACGAATAGAATATCAAGGGAAGCATGAAAAGGTAAACATAAAAGAGAAATCATAAGGAACTCAATAAGCTTAAATTGTTTACATTCCTAAATAGGAAAATTATACAAGTAATGCCTAAGAACTCAATCATGATTAGTATAGTCAGAAGGACTCTACAAAGACAAAAACGAGTCAATTATACTGGAATGATCTTTAAAAAATAAATGGGTGAGAAAGAAGGATGTACTTGTATAAGGGAAAATTGGAAAAAGTTACTTTACCCAATTATATGCCAATAAAACTGGCAATCTAAGTGAAATGGATGAATATTTACAAGTATATAAACTGACCAGATTAATAAAATAGGAAGTAGAACACTTAAAAACTTCTTAAAAAACTGAATAAGCCACAAATGAGCTCCCTAAGAAAAAAACTCCTAGAACTAAAATGAATATATACAAGTCAATTCTACCAAACATTTAAGGAACACTGAATCCTAATACCATATAAACTATTTTTAAAATAGGTAAAGAGTCCAAGATATTTCTTTTATAACTCAAATATGGCTTCCATATATAAAGCAGAGAGAGAAAAACATACAAAGAAATAATAGACAAATTTCCTTAACAAATATCAATAAAAATATTTTAAACAAAATACTAGCAAGGAGATTATTAGCAATATGTCACAAGTTAGACAAATTTTGCTCAGGTGGGATTTATTAAAGAAATATAGGACTTTTTCAGTATTAGGAAAATGGTAAGCATGACTGACTATATCAATAACAAAATAAAAATCATATGATTATGACAATAGATGCAGAAAAAAGCTTTTGACAAAATATAATAATTATTCTCATTAAAAACATTTGAAAACATAAGAAGAGACAGAAAGAGAAGTTACATTTAAAATGACTACAGATACCCTAAAATACATGAGTGTCTATCTGCAACAACATACCCTGGGAATATCTAAACACAATTACAAAACAATTTTCACAGACTGATCCAAACAATAGGAGAAATATTAACTGCTAAAGGCAGTCTGGACCCATATGATAAAAATGATCTTCTTACCTAAAATAATTTAATTATTTCATACCATACCCAACTAAGAAAGAATTACTTTTTACTTCTAGAAAAAAATAACAAAAGTCATCTGGAAGAACAAAGAGGTAAAGGATATCAAGGAATTTCATTTTTTTAATGCAAAAGAAGATAATCTACCTGATTTCAAAGTATATTACAAAGTAGTCATCAAAATTATCTATTTGAAGTTTCTTGTATAATTCTCTTCTTACAGTCTAGATATGGGAAAATGCTTATTTTATTTGGTGTCAAATTCAAAATAAAATTAATATTCTTAAAGGAAGTATATATGGGCATATATGTAGCAAGAAAAACAAAGTTGTAAATCAGCAGAATAGATTATGTAAACAGTAGTAAATGACAATAGTAATCTAGTGTTTGATAAACTCAGAGATCAAAGCTTTTAGGGCAAGAAATTACCATTTGAGAAAAATTGCTGGCAAAACTCGAGACCAATTTGGCAGAAATTCAGCATAGTCCAATATCTTATACTATATATCAAAATAAGGTCAAAATTGAATAAGCCATTAATGAGCTTCCTAAGAAAAAATTCCCTAGAAATGAGGGAATATAAAAGTGAATTTTACCAAATATTTAAGGGAACAATTAATCTCAATGAATTAGACATAAAGAGTTTTAGCAGAAGTAAATTAGAGGAGCATGAAAAAGTGGAACTGAGGCATATGGGAAAAAAAAGCATACATGATGAAACAAGGGGACAGAGAGGATCACAGGAAGTAAAAGGGACAATTTTAGTTTCATGATATTTAAAAGGGTTTGCAGAAACAAAACTAATGCAGTCAAAATTAGGAGGGCAGTAAACAGGCAAAAAAATTTACATAAAGTTTCTGTAATAAAGACTTCATTTCTTAAATATATAGGGAACCAAGACAATTAAAAAAAAAAAAAGACCTCTCTCCCAATATATTAATGGTCAAAAGACTGAAACAGAGTTTTCAGAAGAAAAAAGTCAATCCTCTCAATACTAATAAGAGAAATATTTATTTCTAAATCATTACTAATTTGTGAAATAGTAATTAAAGAGCTCTCAAGTACCACTTCACCTCTTTGATTCACTAATATGACAGAAAAGGAAATTGATAATGCTGGAGAAAATGCGAAAGAAAATGGGACACTAATGCAATGTTAGTAGAGCTTCTATAACTCAATGAATAGAAACCCTGTGTCATATTCTAAGATATTCCCTGAATGCTAAAATAGCCTGTAAGTCTTTTCTAAAGTATTTTGTATTAATATTTTGCATTAATTTTTTGTATTAATATTTCTGAAAATCATTTGAAAGAATATGATTCATATTATTTTATCTGAAAATGCTGATATTTTTCTGAAAATGCCTAATGATAAAACTTGGTTATATCTTTTCTAATCTTACCCTTTATTCATATTCATTAATCACCTAAACCTGAGTTATTTCAAAGAATTACTTGCCTTTTCATAAAAATATTCATTAACAAAGTTCAAAATCACATTTATACAGTTTTTTCATCTCAAAAATATTAAGAAAAGCCACATATGAGGAAACCTTTTATTCCTTCTTTAAAATATTTATTTTTATTTGAACTTAACACCAAATAAAATGAGCATTTTCCTTTACGAAGGAGAACATAAGAGAATTATACAAGAACTTTCAAATCTCATTAAGTAGAGCTAAATTTTCCTTAAAAAAGTGTTTAGCCTTAATATATGCCTTTAAATTTCCCTTCCCTTCCCTTCCATTCTGTTATGGATTCATTCAGGAATATCTGGACCATATGAAAGCCCTTCTCTATTGAACATCCATTTATGTTTGTCACCACTCTAAATACAAAAGAGCTTCAAAGATTGATTGCCCTTCTCTACTTTTCTTTCTCAAGCTAGAGATAGTGCAGAAAGTCACCTATACTTTTATTTTTTTTTATATTTTCCCATGGTTACATGATTCACGATCCCCCCTCTTTCCTCCACCCTCATGAAGCCAACAAGCAGTTCCAATAGATTATACATGTATCATTGTTTGAAACCTATTTCCACTTCTGGGCAAAGATGGCCACAGAGTAGAAGCATCTAGATCAGTTGGAGTATTAAATTCTATCTTACCCTAAAGGGAAGTTGAAAGAGATAAATCAAGTGGGGAACTGGGATGGGGAGTACCAAAAGGGAGGGAAAGAGAGGGGGAGGGTATTGAATAGACTTTAAAGAAAAATAAGAGGGGAATAAGAAAGGAAGGGATGGGAAGTAAAATAAGAGTGAGGATTAGAGGGACTGGTTAAAAGCAAAAGCTAGTGTGGAAGGAAATAGAGAAAGAATAAAGGGCGGGACTAGGAGAAGAAATCAAAATCATGGGGAATACACAGGTGGTAATCATAACTCTGAATGTGAATGTGATGAACTCACCCATAAAACGGAAGCAAATAGCAGAGTGGATTAGAAACAAAAATCTTATCATGTGTTGTCTACAAGAAACACACATGAGGCAGGAAGACACACACAGGGTAAAGGGAAGAGGCCAGAGCAAAATCTATTGGGCATCAATGAGAAAAAGAAGGCAGGAGTAGCAATCATGATGTCTGACAAAGTCAAAGTAAAAATAGATCTGATTAAAAGAGACAGGGAAGGTAATTACATCCTGATAAAAGGCAGTAAGACAATGAGGAAATAGTAGAACTCAACATGTATGTAACCAATGGTAGAGCATCCAGATTTTAAAAGGAGAAACTACTGGAGCTAAAGGAGTAAATAGATAGTAAAACTATAATAGTGGTAGACCTGAACTATACTAGTGGTAGACCTGGAACCAAAAAATAAATAAGGAAGAGGTAAAAGCTGTGAATGAAATCATAGAAAAACTAAAGTTAACAAATATATGGTGAAAAACAAATAGGAAGAAAAAGGAATACACCTTCTTTTCAGCAGCACATGGTACATTCACAAAGATTGATCATGTACTACAGCATAAAAACATGGCAAACAACTGCAAAAAAAAACAGAAAAAATAAATGCAACCTTTTCAGATCATAATGCAATAAAAATAATAAATAGTAAGGGTACATGAGGAGGCAAATAAAAAATTTATTGGAAATTAAATAATGTGATTCTCCAAAATTGGTTCAATAAAGAACAAATTGTAGAGGGCAGCTGGGTAGCTCAGTGGATTGAAAGCCAGGCCTAGAGACGGGAGGTCCTAGGTTCAAATCTGGCCTCAGACACTTCCCAGCTGTGTGACCCTGGGCAAGTCACTTGACCCCCATTGCCTACCCTTACCACTCTTCCACCTATAAGTCAATACACAGAAGTTAAGGGTTTAAAATAAAATAAAATAAAAATACCACAAAGAACAAATTGTAGAAACAATTAACAATTTCATCAAAGAGAATGATAATGAGGAGACATTATATAAAAATCTATGAGATCCAGCCAAAGCAGTATTCAGGGGGAAATTTCTATCTCTGATAGGATTATCCCTAATTAGAATTATGCATATATTAAAAAATCAGAGAGGGAAAAGGTCAATGAATTGGGCATGCAAATTTAAAAAAATTTGAAAGAAAACAAATTTAAAATCCCCAGATAAAAATTAAATTAGAAATCCTAAAAATTAAAGGAGAAATTAACAAAATTGAAAGTGAAAGAACTCTTTAATTAATAAATAAGACTAGAAGGTGGTACTTTGAAAAAACAAATAAAATAGATAAAGTACTGGTTAATCTAATTTTTAAAAAAAGAACGAAGAAAGCCAAATTAACAGTATCAAAGATGAAAAGGGAACCTCCCTCTAGAGGAAATTTAGGTAATTATTAAGAACCATTTTGCCCAAGTATGTGGCAATAAATATGGCAATCCAGGTGATATGGATTATTATTTACAAATATATAAATTGCCTAGATTAACAGAAGAAGACATAGAATACTTAAATAATCTCATATCAGAAAAAGAAATATAACAAGGCATCAAAGAACTCCCTAAGAAAAAATCACCAGGGCCAGATGGATTCACAAGTGAATTTTATCAATTTAAAATCAATTTAAAGAACAACTAATCCTAATACTATACAAAGTATTTGACAAAATAAGCAAAGAAGGAATTCTACCAAATTCCTTTGATGACACAAATATGGTACTGATTCCAAAGCCAGGTAGACCAAATACAAAGAAAGGAAACTACAAATCAATTTCCTTAATGAACACAGATGCAAAAATATAAAATAGAATACTAGCAAAAAGATTCTGAAGCTGTCCAGCAGCTCCATGAAGATTTCTAGTGGGTAGGACACTCAGAAAGGGGAACCAGGGACTAAGAGAAAATGGTTCCGAGTTAAGGACTAATGGAAAGAGAATATAAGGCAAGAATAAAGACACGTAGACATAGAAAGTTCTGGCATAAGGCAGACAGACTAGGAGTAAGTTCTGTTGGACAAGAGCTTCCATGATTCTGAGCTTCACTGGCATGAAGCTCTGATGATAAAGATCTTAGATGGTTCAGAGCTTAACCCTTAGGTGACATACTGCTCTTTTATTGGAGTTACAACAGCATAAGGGGAAGGGAAGAAGCAAGTGGTCTGATACATTGGCACTATGAGGTAATCATCATGAGATACAAACTATTGGAACCTAAAGCAATAGGTAGAGCTAACACCTAGATCAGTAGTTCATATGGCCTAAGGCATCTAGAGTTGTTTGATACATACGTTAATTGATAGTTTTAGGTAAAATAAGGAGACTGAGATAACTGACCTGTCTTCCAGAGTGTAGCCTTAGGGAAGGGTTAGGAATTTGGGAAGGTTGAGGTTCAATTTAACTCTAGGTTACAGAAATTGATCAAAAGCAATACTAGAGTCAGCTTTTTGAGCACCCTTAAAATAATATCAAGATTAATGTATACCTGGATTGCTACAGATTCCAGCAAGTGATCACAAAGATTGTTCACTATGAAAAGGTGGGGTTTATACCAGGAATGCAAGAATGATTTAATATTGGGAAAACCTTTCACATAATTGACCATATCAATAACCAAACCAACCAAAATCAAATGATTATTTCAATACATGCAGAAAAAGTGTTTGACAAAATACAATACCCATTCCTATTGAAAACTCTAGAAACTATAGGAATAGAAAGATCTTTCCTAAAAATAATAAACAGTATATATTAAGAATCATCAGCAAGCATCCTCTGCAATGGGGCTAAATTAGTAACCTTCCCAATAAGATCAGGAGTAAAACAAGGATGCCCATTATCACCTCTATTATTTTAACATTGTACTAGAAACACTAGAAGTAGTAATCAGAGAAGAAATTGAAGGTATTAAAATAGGCAACGAGGAGATTAAACTATCACTCTTTGTAGATGATATGATGGTCTACTTAAAGAATCCTAGAGTATCAACTAAAAAGATGGAAATAATCAACAACTTTAACAAAGTTTCAGGAGACAAAATAAACCTACATAAATCATCAGCATTTCTGTATATTTCCAACACATCTCAGCAACAAGAGTTAGAAAAAAGAAATTCCATTTAAAATCACCCTAGATAATATAAACTATTTAAGAATCTATTTGCCAAGACAAACACAGGAATTATATGAACACAACTGCAAAACATTTTCCACAAAATTAAAACTAGATCTAAACAATTGGAAAAGCATTAATTGCTCATGGGTAGGATGAGATAACAAAAAATGACAATTCTCCTGAAATTAATATACTTATTCAGTGTCATACCTATCAAACTACCAAGAAACATTTTTCAATAATCTAGAACAAATTATAATAAAATTCATTTGGAAGAACAAACAATCAAGAACATCAAGGGAAATAATGAAAAATAATTGTGAAAGATGGAGGCCTAGCAGTACCTGATCTTAAACTGTACTATAAAGCAGTGATCATCAAAACTATAGGTTTAGATCAAAATCTCTCATGATGCACCAATTATAAATTCAGAATGGGTGAATGACTTAAATATAAGGAAGGAAATTATAAATAAATTTGGTGAACATAGAAGAGTTTACCTGGTAGATCTATGGGAAAGGAAAGATGTTAAGACCAAGCAAGAGATAGAGAATATTACAAAATATAAAATGAATAATTTTGATTACATTAAATTAGAAAATTTTTCTACAAACAAAACCAATGCAACCAAAATTAAAAGGGAAGCAACAAATTGGGGAAAAATATTTTTAACAAACACTTTTGACAAAGGTCTAATTACCCAAATTTATAAGGAGCTAAATCAATTGTACAAAAAACCAAGTCATTCCCCAATTGATAAATTGGAAAGGTACATGAATAGGCAGTTTTCAGATAAAGAAATCATAAGTATCAATAAGCAGATGAAAAAATGTTCTAATTTTCTTATAATTAGAGAAATGCAAATCAAAAAAACTCTGAGGTACCACCTCACACCTAGCAGACTGGTTAACATGACAGCAAAGGAAAGTGGTGAATGTTGGAGGGGATGTGGCAAAATTGGGATATTAATGCATTGCTGGTGGAGTTGTGAATTGATCCAACCATTCTGGATAACAATTTGGAACTTTGCCTAAAGAGCTCTAAAAGACTGCCTATCCTTTGATCCAGCCATACCACTGTTGGGTTTATATCCCAAAGAGATCATAGATAAAAAGACTTGTACAAAAATATTTATAGCCGCACTCTTTGTGGTGGCAAAAAATCAGAAAATGAAGGGATGCCCTTTGATTGGGCAATGGCTGAACAAATTATGGTATATGTTGGTGATGGAATACTATTAAACTAAAAGGAATGATGAACTGGAGGAATTCCATGTAAACTGGAACAACCTCCAGAAATTGAATCAGAGTGAAAAGAGCAGAACCAGGAGAACATTATACACAGAGACAGATACACTATGGCACAATTGAATGTAATGGACTTCTCTACTAGCAGCAATGCAATAATCCAGGACAATTCTGAGGGACTTATGAGAAAGAATGCTACCCACATCCAGAGAAAGAACTGTGGGAACAGAAACTCAGAAGAAAAACAATTGCTTGATCACATGGTTCGATGGGGATATGATTGAGGATGTAAACTCTAAGCAATCACCCTCATGCAAATATTAATATGGAAATCATGTAATCAATGATGCATGTAAAACCCAGTAGAATTGCTCATTGGCTACTGGAGGTGAGTGGGAGAAGGAGAGGGAAAGGACATGAATCATGTAACCATGGGAAATATTCTAAATTAATTAATAAATAAATCAACTTTAAAAATACCTATTTCTATGTTATTCATATCTGTAGTAGAGCAATCCTTTAACATCAAAACCCTAATCATATCCTTATCATACTACATGATAGATCACATATTTTTCTAATGCCTTTCTGTTCCAACAGTTCTTTCTCTGGATGTGGATAGCATTATTTCTCCTATGTTCCTCTGTATTGTCCTAGGTCATTGCAATGCTGCTAGTAGAAAAGTCTGTTGCATTAGATTGTGCCACAGTATATCTGTCTCCCTGTACAACGGTCTCCTGATTTGCCACCTATAGTTTTGAGAGGACTCATCTCTCTCTCAACTTGAGGTAATACAAAGGCAATGGCTGACATAAAAATCCTTGTTCAATGAGGTTGAGCTCCTTTACAACCAATTAAGGATCTTATAAAAATAAATCTCATTAATGGGGCAGTCAGCTGCCCCCAACTGTTCTTCTCAATGCTCCAACAGAGTTGGCCTTTTTACTTTGTTGTTTCTTCAATCTGTAATTGATGTTTCTTTCCTTCACTCTTCTACTTTTAAAAACTTACATTAGTCTGTAACACTATGTGTCTCACTTTTCACTTAATTGAAACTCAAATCCCTATAATTTAAAAATATTATTTAATTATCCCCTAGTCTCAAAAGCATTCAATAATTTGTCATTTTATTCATTTCCCCTTCTTAAGCTTCAAAATAGTTATATGTAAATAAATTGAGGTATCACAATTCCCTAGAGATACAGCTATTCCATAGTCTTCAAAAATAACTAAATTATATTTCTGTCTTTTACACATCTTCGTTTTTACTTGTATTTTAGCAGCCTTAATAATTAAATGTTCTTTCTTTAAGTTATATAAGCCTTCAAAGTATTCACATACCAAAAGTATCAGCCTGCATCCTTTGCAAAGTGATTTAAAGTTCTATATTTGCATCATATTTTTCCAATTTTTGACCAAATTGTTCACAGCCTAACTACCATTTAGGTTTCTTTGTGCTGTGAAGGCTGCCCCCCTACACATGCATCATGGAATGTCCTTCTGTGGCTTGAAAGAAGAAGAATAAATCTCTAGCCTATTCTCATTTCCCTTTTCCCAGAGGAGACTTTAATTCCTGACAGGACAAGAAGCAGTAAGTTGGGACCAGAGACTGGCCTCTCTCCTCTCTTCAGAGACAGAAGGTACTATATAGAATTATATCTATCTCCTCCCTTAAATATTATTAGTCTAAGGCAGGGGTCGGCAACACATGGCTCTTTCTGCAGGAGCCATAAAGTCAATTTTTTTTCAGGCACTGTTACAGGAGTGCGCACTATTATAGGAGCCCGCACTGTGAGCACTTTACGGCTCTCAATCCACTGAGCTACCCATCTGCCCCCAATGGATTATTGGTGGTGTTTATGGCTCTCGAGGCCAAAAAGGTTGCAGACCACTGGTCTAAGGGAATGAGATTTTTAGGTTTAATCTCAATTCTTGTTGTTGTTGCATTATTAGAGAAAAGTGAACTCCAAACTTTACTGGATTTGATTCTCTTCCTAACAAATACCAGTTTCCCACTCAACAGATGTTACATTTAGCCAAGAAAACTCATTTGTCCAATTTGATATCTGGACTCTCCTTCCCCATAAGTGTATAATATGCATATTATATATACACACATATATACACCTTTATATATATATATATGTGTGTGTATCTCTATCATGTATATATGACAATATATATCAAGCAGATGCAAAATTAAGTAGCTTTCCCCTTAGGAACAAAGTAACTTGGCTCAAATGAAAATCCTAAAGATTAGCAAAGGGAAAGTGTCCAAAAGTCTCTAGTGTTGTTAGATGGGGATGAAGACTTTATAGACTGCCAGATCCTTTCGTTCTTACTTCTTTGAAAAGTCTCATTTTTCCTTCAGCAATCTGAAGTAGGGTTGATATCTTCTAACTTCTTTCTTCTTGCTGAATGCCAAAAGTGTCTGAAACAACTGCAGAGCCTGCATTTATTTGAAGAGGACTTGAGAGATCTGAAGAGAGTTCTGAGCATGAAGACAGTGAACTTCCTTTTTCTCCCACTCTTAAAAATTCCCCAGGCCTCACACCTACTAGATTGGCTAATATGGTAGAAAAGGAAAATAATAAATTTTGGAGAGAATATGGGAAAATTGGGACACTAATGTACTGTTGGCAAAGTTGTGATGTGATCCAGTAATTCTGGTGAGTAATTTGGAATTATTTCCAAAGGGATCTAAAACTTTGTAGGCCATTTGACTAAGCTATAAAACTACTAGGTCAGTATCCCAAAAGGATTTTTTTAAAAAGGGAAAAGGACATATTTGTTCACAAATATTTATAGTATCTCTTTTTGTGGTAGCAAAAAATTGGAACTTGAGGGGATGGCCATCAATTAGGGAACAGATGAAGAAATTGTGGTAGATGATTTTGATAGAATATTATTATGCTATAAAAATGAAAAACAGGTATAGGAGGTAGAGGACTTGGGGGTGGACTAGAACCCAACTCTCATCACACCTGGGATAAAGAGAGAACACAAATAATTAGAAGGATAATTTTTTCATAACATGCAAACAAGAGGTAAGTGGGTGAGATAAGAGAAGGACTAAATTCCTTTGGAGTACTAAGGAAATAAGGGAAGGAAGGGTGGATTCAGAGAAAGGACAAGGTGTTAAGAAAAGGGAGGGAAGAGAGGTAAGCCTAGAGGGGAGTACATATCAAGAGGAGGGAGATAAGGTGAGGGGATAAGGGAATCATGAATTTGGAGTGCTGGGTTGGGAGATAAAGAAGGGATTTGGGGAGAGGTAGATAGAATAAGAATTGAAAGGTAAGGGGGAAGATAAGAGCAGAGGTGGGTAGATTTGGAACTAAGAGAGCATGGGGAGAGGGCAAGGGAGTATTTTGGGGAAGGGATGTGAATAGGAATGATATTAGTCAAAGGAAATCAGATATCTGAGGAGGGATTCAGCAGAAAGAAAGGAAGAAGGGGACAAACAATGAGGAAGAATAGACTAGATAGGAATGTGCAACTAGTAATTAAGACATTGAATGTAATGGGATGAATTCACTTATGTGTAGAAAATGGATAGCAGGAAGGATAAAAAATCAGCACCTATTAATGTGTTATTTAGAAGGAACACACTGAAAATGAGAAACAAAAAATAGAGGGAAAGTGAGGGACTAGAGCAGAACATACTATGCCTAAGATGAAACAGAGAAGGCAGGGGTAGCAGTCATGATCTCTGACAGAATTTGGACTAAAATGAATATAATTGGAAGGGATGAACATGGCATTATCCAGATAGGACTTGTATGCACCAAGTATTATAGCATCCAGATTTTTAAAGGAAAGGCTAAATGAGATGCAGGTGGAAATAAATAAGGAAATAATAGTAGTTGTGGATTTTAATTTTATCCTCTTGAAATTAAATAAATCTATACAAAAAATAAATAAGAAAGAAGTTAAAGAGATGAATAGAATTTTAGATGAGTTAAACAAGACAAATATCTGAATAGTTCCAACACACTTGCATGAGGTTAATAGTAGTTCTAAGCCTGAGCATACATAAAATCCAAACATAGTTTTAGATGGGATAATATTGCCTTCTGAGCCTCAATATGCAATAAAAGTCTCATTTTAATACATAGCATGGAAGTAATCCTGCATCTTTGAGAGGTTGTGTATTGGAACAAAAGTTCCACTTGGTAAGTTCAAGCTGGAAAGATCCATTTTGAAAAGAGTATGATCCTGGCAACAAATTATGTCTGCTGCCTAAAGGCCAATGTTGCAAAATATTGTCCTAATAATATATATTAATTGAGAACCAGATAGGCTAAAGTAATCAAAGTACATGTTAGGAACATGGAGAAACAGGTCTAATATTACATTGTTAGAGCAGCTGCAAAATTATTATTCTTTTAAATCCCATCAGTAGAGTTAGAACTTGAGGGCATTATTGAAAGGGTAAAAAGCTGTGTAAGAAAATTTTCATGGAAATTTTGTATATTTTGAAAAAATAACTGGAAATAAATGCAACAAATAGAAGAAATAGTTGAATAGATTGTGATATTTGAATGTAATAAATTGTATTATGTTATTGAAATGACAAATATTAAAAATGTAAATAAAATAAGGGAAATATATGAAGAGATGAAAAGAAAAGAGAGTAAGAATAATACTCTAATTATATTTTTAAAAATTAACAGCCACAAAATCAAGAGAAAAAAAGTATCCAAGTTAAATAAATCCAAAGCAGATTCAAAAGCAGAGGTTGTTTATATTAATATACATAAATAATTTACATATTTTAGGCAAATTATATATAATTTTGTTTGTGGTTCTGCTCATAATCTTTTTAATGTATTTATTTAGTTAATTTTTTTGTTGGCGGTGATGGTTACTCAGTATATAATAAAAATAAATAAAATAAAATAAAATAAAAAATAAAAAATGAAAATACAAACAGGATGATTTCAGAAAAAACTGGGAAGGTGTACATGAATTTATACAAAAGAAAGTGAGCAGAACCAGAATAGCATTGTTCACAGTAAGAGTAATATTGTGTATTGAACAATTGTGAAAGACCTGGCTATTTTCAGCAATACAGAGATCCAAGACAATACCAAAGACTTGGGACGAAAAAGAACATATGCCTCCAGAGGAGAAGTAATGGAGACTAAATGCAGAACAAAACATAATGTATTTAACTTTCTTTCTTCTTTTTTTGTTTGAGATCTCTTCCAAAAATGACTAATATGGGAAGATGTTTTACATGATTGCACATGTAAAATCTATATCAGATTGCTGAGTGACAGATGATAACAGGTAAAGAGAGAATAAATTTGGAATTCAAAGTTAAAAAAGGTGAAAAATTATTTTTATATGCAATTGCAAATGTTAGTCCTCTGGCCCTCATGCAGGTGCAAAGCATTGATCTCCACCAATAAAGAAAGAATCCAATTTTTCATAATTGAAGTAACATTTAGATATGGAATTGAGCAGTTTTTATTAAACCAAAGTTGTTTCCTACTTATACTAAATGCCGAATTTTACACCTATGAAAGAGACAATGCCTTACATCTTTAATCAATTGATTTAATTAATTTTCTTTATGAAAAAAATAATTTTTCCATTCCCTTTTGTAAATTTCATTATAAAATGAGTAGTTAGTGTCTTAAACCATGATACTTAGATAAAACAAAAGACAATATGAGTCCCTTCTTATTTCTCAGGAAACTTCCGTCTACCTTAAGTGGGGAGAGGAAGTAAAGCAGAAACCTGATGCTTACTGAAGATTAATTTTCCCTGAGGACTCATCCAATAAGTGATCACTTTTGCCATACTCAAGATGTATAGGTGGAACATCATCAGACTTGAACCACTTGTTTTGAATGAAATGAAATAAAAGGGACTCAGTCATACAGGAAGAAAAATGAACAAAGGTTTAGTATTATAAAGCTCTCACTCTACTTTCCATCCATCCTCCTGTACTTCTTCTAAAGAGCTGTGTCTAAGACAACTGCACCCATTCTTTTGACTATTATTAAGTTAAAATCCAATAATAACAGCAACAAAAACATTTTACAAGCTGTTCTTTCATATACATTCTTTAAAATATATAATAGTTGGTTCAATAAAGTATTTACTTGAATATGGTAAAGTTGAATGAGCCCTGGAGAAAGATACAATACATGTTTCAGAACCTACAAGATCAAAAGATAGAAGTAACCTCAGAAGCCATCTCATTCAGCATCCTCATTTTACTAGTCCTATAAGAGAGTAAATGACTTGTCCAATTTCCCACAGGAAATAAACAGTAAAACTAGGATTTGAACCTACTCCAACCAGAAAATGATGACAACAAGTGCCAAGTGCCTTTGACTCAAGGAATAATGAATACTTTATCCCATGGTACTATTCTGGGCTCTCATGCTAGAACTGACATTAATTAGGTATGTCATTTTAAATAAACTATTTAGATGGGCTTCAGTTTCTTCATCTATCAAACAAGAAAGTTGGCTTAGATGAACTAGAGTGGTCTAACTACTGTAATGTTGCTTAGGAACACCCTTTGTAATGGGTCTAAATCAGATGTAAATGTAACTGGGAAACATTTATTAAAACAAAAAAAAATACAATAGAATGTAGGTAATATTATTATGTGATTTTCCCCAAGTCACTTTTTCACGTTAGTGGTCCTGTTTCTATTTGAGTTTGAAACTACTGGACTAAATGCTCTTCAATATCCCTTTCAGTTCTAACTTACTGTGGAATGTCACATTCTCTCAGAGTTGAGAGAGACCTCAAAGGTTTCTTAGCCAACCAGAATATGACTAAGAATCCCTTCTACAATATCCCTGACAAGTGGTCACCTAGCCTCCAATAAAAAACCACTAGTCACAGAGAATCCCTTTATTGTCAAGGTAGTCAACTACATTTGCAGGATAGTTCTGCTTGTTAATAGATTTTCTCCCCTTACATCAGACCATATCGATCCTGTTTTTCTAAAACTTTTGTTCCACCAATCCCCCAACTAGAGCAAACAAGTTTAACTCTTTTTATACATGACAGCTATCAAGCCAGTGCTTGAAAACATTAATCATGTCTCCATGAAGCCTTCTCTTTTTCAGTTTAAACATCTCAATTTAATTAAGCTTGTCTTCATGAAACCTGGTCTCAACATTTTTTCATTTTGCTTGTCACCTTCTTATGTACATGATACACTTGCCAGTGTACTTCCTAAAATGTGACATCCAAAGCTGAAAATAATAGTACAGATGTGGTCTGCCCAGAGCAGAGAACAGTAGGACAGTCAAAATATATATTTTTTTATATTTTTTAGGATAGCCAGTGCTATGCAGATACATGCTTAACAACAGACTTTCCATTTCTATATATTTCCAACACATCCCAGCAGCAAGAGTTAGAAAGAGAATTGCCATTTAAAATCACCCTAGACAAAATAAATTAGCAATCTATCTGCCAAGACATACACAGGAATTATACAAACACAATTATGAAACATTTCCCACGCAATTAAAACTAGATCTAAACAAATGGAAAAAACATTAATTGCTCATGGGTAGGATGACCTAACATAATAAAAATGACCATGCTACCCAAATTAATCTACTTATTTAGTGCCATACCTATCAAACTACCAAGAAACTTTTTTACTGAATTAGAAAAAAATATAACAAAGTTCATTTGGGAGAAAAAAAGATCAAGAATATCAAGGGAAATAATGAAAAAAATGTGAAGGAAGGTGGCCTAGTAGTACACGATCTTAAACTGTACTATAAAGCAGTGGTCATCAAAACAATATGGTATTAGCTAAGAGACAGAAGGGAGGGTCAGTGGAATAGACTGGGGGTTAATGATGTCAGCAAGACAGTCTATGATAAACCCAAAGAGCCCAGCTTTTAGGACAAAAATCCACTATTTGACAAAAAATACTGGGAAAATTGGAAAACAATATGGGAGAGATTAGGTTTAGATCAACATCTCACATCCTACACCAAGATGAATTCAAAATGGGTGAATGACTTGAATATAAAGAAGGAAACTATAAGAAAATTAGGTGAACATAGAATAGTATATTTGTCAGATCTCTGGGAAAGGAAAGATTTTAAGACCAAGCAAGAGTTTAAAAAATTACAAAATGTAAAATAAATAATTTTGATTACATTAAATTAAAAAAGTTTATGTACAAACAAAACCAATGCAGCCAAAATTAAAAGGGAAGCAACAAATTGGGGGAAAAATCTTCATAACAAAAAACTCTGAAAAAGGTCTAATTATTCAAATTTATAAGGAGCTAAATCAATTGTACAAAAAATCAAACCATTTCCCAATTGATAAATGGGCAAGGGACATGAATAGGCAGTTTTCAGATAAAGAAATCAAAAGTATCAATAAGCACATGAAAAAGTGCTGTAAATATCTATAATTGAAGGAAAGCAAATCAAAACAACTCTGAGATACCAACTCACACCTAGCAGATTGGCTAACATGACAGCAAAGGAAAGTAATGAATGTTGGAGGGGATGTGGCAAAATTGGGACATTAATACATTGCTGGTGGAGTTGTGAATTGATACAATCATTCTTGATAGCAATTTGGATCTTTGCCCAAAGAGCTCTAAAAGACTGCCTGCCCTTTGATCCAGCCATACCACTGTTGGGATTATACTCCAAAGAGAATATAAGGAAAAATACTTGTACAAAAATATTCATAGCTATGTTCTTTGTGGTGGCAAAATACCGGAAAAGGAGGGTATGTCCTTCGATTGGGGAATGGCTGAACAAATTGTGGTGTCTGTTGGTGATGGAATACTATTGTGCTCAAAGGAATAAAGAACTGGAGGAATTCCATGTGAACTGGAAAGACCTCCAGGAATTGATGCAGAGTGAAAGGAGCAGAGCCAGGAGAACATTGTACACAGAGACTGATACACTGTGGTAAAATATAATGTAATGGACTTCTCTACTAACAACAATGCAATGAGGTACAGGACAACTATGAGGTACAAGACAACTATGAGGTACCTATTAGAAAGAACTCTATCCACATTCAGAGGAAGAACTATGGAAGTAGAAACACAGAAGAAAAACAACTGCTTGATCACATGGGAGGATGGGGATATAATTAAGGATATTGACTCAAAATGAGCACCCTAGCACAAATATCAATAATATGGAAATAGGTCTTGATCAATGACACATGTAAAACCCAGAGTAATTGTGCATCGGCTATGGGAGGTGGGGTGGGAGGAGTGGAGAGATAGAACATGAATCCTATAACCATGGAAAAATGTTCTTAATTTTAAATCAATCAATCAATTAATTTTATTTATATTATTTATTATTTATATTAATCATTAATTAATTTTATTTATATTATATATTATTTGGTCAGCTGGGTGGCTCAGTGGATTGAGAGCCAGGCCTAGAGACTGGAGGTCCTAGGTTCAAGTCCGGCCTCGGACACTTCCAGCTGTGTGACCTTGGGCAAGTCACTTGACCCCTATCGCCCACCCTTACCATTCCTGGGCTAAGGAGGGTCCCTAGCCCGGATGAAAAAGGAGGAGGGTTGGGCGTGGGACTAGCAACCCCACCCTGTAAAAACTACATCTGCTAAAGAAACTGCAAACTAAAGTAGGGGCAGCTGGGCTAGCTCAGTGGATTGAGAATCAGGCCTAGAGACGAAAGGTCCTAGGTTCAAATCCGGACTCAGACACTTCCCAGCTGGGTGACCCTGAGCGACCCACTGCCTACTGGTTGTGGCCCTATGCTCCTAGAATGGAGTCCCAGGATAAAAAAAAATATATATTATTTATATTAATCATTAATTAATTAAATTTTTGAAATTAAAAAACCAGGCTTTCCAAAATACATGTGAGACTGGCCCTCCCAAAGCTTTTTTGCCTTTCTTGTATTGAATAAACTCTTTTTTTTTTAACTTTCTGTGTCTCTAATTAGAGCAAAGACACAAACAAGGAATTCTTTTAACAATCTGGTGATCCAACCCAGATTTTTTTTTTGATTAAGAGGAGTTTGTCCCATGGCTATCACTGACAGAGTCTACTTCATATTTTAGCTGACATCAGTCCATTGTCCCATTGCAGGGCTATTAAATTGTAAAAATGATTTGTCCCCATTCAATGAGCATTATAATACAAACTCATCAACAGATTTGCTGAAAACATTTTTCAGAATGTTTCTGGTAGCCAACAGGATCATGTGACATTGTATATTAATTAGTTGCTGAACTAATACACCAAAACAATCAGGTTTGAGAGAACTTTTCTATCTGTGTAATGCTGGGTAAGCTATTTAGCCCTTATGGGTTTTATTTTCTTGAACTGTCAAATGAAGGAGTTAGATTTGCCCTCTAAATTTATGGCATGATATATATTGTACTTTTCCCATATGATTTTAATTTTCTATAATTACATACATCAATAAAGGTTCTATAATTTTAAGCTTTTTATGTTATATATATACAGTTTAAAGCATCCTTGTAAATTTTTTCATTATTTTTCTTTTGTTTTAACTGTGTATTCTTTTGCAATATGGTTAATATAGAAAGTTGTTTTGCATAACTCTATATGTATAATTATAAGAAATTATTTGCCTTCTCAAAAAGGGAGAGGGGCAGGAAGAAGGAAGAGAATTTGGAACTCAAAAACCTTTTTAAATGATTGCTAAAAATGGATACTTTTGAGAAATATTTAATGAAAGAAAATATATTTATTAAAAAAGAGAAAAATCTGACACATTATTGAATTTTTTAAATAATTAACATTTACCCATCACTTTCTTTAGTCTAGAAATACACAAAATTAAGCCTTGATGTGTAACCTTTGCTAATTTCCAAAGTATAAATGCTCTTACAGAAAATTTAACAATTAGCTTTCATAAGCCAGTCTAAGCTAATTTCAGCACATCCTTGAAGAGTGTATTAAGTTTTTATGGCTGACGTGTAACAATGTTGATTCACATTTAGTTAATTTTCCACTAAAACTAAGATACTTTCATGCAAAACATTGCTTTGTTATGCCTTCCTTTTCTTGTACGTCCATAATTAACTTATTGAAATGAATATAAATATTACATTCTGTCCATTATTCTATTCTGTCAATATTGTTTGAGTTCCAAGTAAATTTTCCAATGTGTTAATTATCCTTCTGACTTCATTTTATTTGGAAATTTAGTAAACACTTTTTGTATGTCATCAATTAGGATTATGATTTTTAAAATTGAGATATTCCCCTATAGATAAAAGATTCAAGGATATTAATAGGCTGATTTCAAAAAAAGACATCTAATTATCAATAAGTATATTAACATACTCTAAATCAGTAATAATTAGAGAAATGCTAATTAAAGCAACTTTGAAGGTCCACTTCATTGACTGATAAGTTCAAAAAGGATGCTAAAAGAGGAAAATGACAAATATTGGAAAGTCTGTAGAAAAGCAGATACACTAGTACACTGTTAGAAGAGCTATGAATTGGTTTAACTTTTGGAAAGCAATTTGAATCTATCACTAGGAAGTTACATAACTATACATACCCAACCCTTTCACCCAGCTATGCCACTACTAAGCCTAGACACTAAAGAAATCAAAGAATGAGAAAAAAGGATAAATATGTACTATGTACTTCCACCAATTGAGGGATGGCTAAATAAGTTGTAATATATGAATGCAATGGAATATCACTGTTCCAGAAGAAATGATAGAATGAACATTAAAAAAAAACCGAGTATGCTTTTATGAACCAATGCAGAGGAGACAGATTAACTAAAATAATTTACACAGTGATTACAATATTATAAGGAAAAGCAAATCTGAGAGACTTTAGTACTCTGATCCACACGATAAGCCACGTATCAGAAGAACAAAGATAAAACATGCCATTCACCTGTTGACAGAGATGAAATGAGCTTAAAATGCAGAAAGTGACATGTATTTTCAGATAAGGTTCATTTGTTTTGTTCGACTATGTAGACATTTACTGTGGAATTTGGTTTTTGGTTTGAGATTTTGTGAATTGTGTAATGGGGTAGGAATGGTATGAGAGAGATTATTTAAAATGTTGCTTGAAAAATGAAAATAATTAATTATTAAAAATAATAAATATTGAACAGCTTAGATTTAATGGAAGCCCCTAGGATACACTAGTAGAAAACTGTTTGATTAAAAAATCATTCAAACCTTTATCTTTTTAGATCACCATTTAACTGATTCCTAATTTCCCCTAACTGTATTATCATGTATCTCATATTGCTGGATCTTGACCACATGAAGATATTGTCAGATTGTGTCAAATACTTTAACAAAATATAAGGAAAGAACTTTTCCTTGGGTTTTCCCATGGGTTTCCATGGATATATGATTTTCAAGTCTTGTTAATTTGCTGAAAAAAGAAATAAAGTTGGTCTGGTATGACCTTTTCTTAATGAAGGAAATCTGGTTTTTTACTAATCACCACTTCACTATTGTAAATGCTCAAAAACTATCACCTTAAAAATATTCCAGACTTTTACAATGAATTGAAGTCCATCTCACTGGACTATAGCCTACAAATCCCACCCTCTTCTCCTTTTTCAAAATCATGTCATGAAGGCTCTTATCCAGTCCAAAAGTATCTCTGTAATTTGTCATAATCTTTGAAAAACCAATATCTTCTTAGCAAGTACATCTATCCATCATTCTGT
Source organism: Gracilinanus agilis (assembly GCF_016433145.1). Classification (NCBI taxonomy): domain Eukaryota; kingdom Metazoa; phylum Chordata; class Mammalia; order Didelphimorphia; family Didelphidae; genus Gracilinanus; species Gracilinanus agilis. Next base: position 353,044,952 of record NC_058130.1, on the reverse strand, counting down.
ACCTTTGGAAATAGTTCACCAAAGCATGGTATCTTGAGAAAAGAACCAGAACATTGTACACAGAGACTGATACATTATGGCACAATCTAATGTAAAAGACTTCTCTACTAGCAGAAATGCAATGATTCAGGACAAAGAATGCTATCCACGTCCAGAGAAAGAACTGTTAGAGTAGATTTGCAGAAGAAAAACATCTGAACAATCATGTAGTTTAATAGGGATATTATTGGAGTTTTGATTTTAAAAGATAACTCTACTGCAAACATGAATAACATGGAAATAGGTTTGGAACAATGATACATGTATAACCCAGTGGAATTGCTTGTCAGCTCCAGGAGGAAAGAGTGAGAGGGGATCACGAATCATGTAACCATGGAAAAATATTCTAAATAATTTTTTTAAAGTATGGTGCCTTGAATTCACTGATGGCAGGTTAAGGTTCTTTTAGTCACCTCATTTATATTCAATTTTACCTCAGTTAACCATTTTTATTCTATTCTTACCGATTCAAATTCTCTTTGGAAGAGAAAAAATAGCCAAAGTAGTTTGCCTTCTCAGCATCAAACAACTTTATCATTCCATTAATATCTAAAAATATCCCAGTCCTTTATGTGAAGTATCTTTTTACCCTATCATAAAGCACTTTTTCTTGGTTTTAGCATTTGCACTAACCTAATGTCATCCTAGACCTCACTACTTCTGACACTATTCTAAAAAGGATATACTCTTTTCTTTTTGTATTCATCCTTAGTCACTTGTTCTTGTTCTTAGATTAAATGAATATTGTGATAACACAGAGCAGGCTATCAACTTGTTAGCTTTTTAAAAGTTGGCAAAGCTGTCCGAAGTCCATTGACAGGATAGCATGGAAAACTGTTTTGAATACCACAGCTGAGCTAGGTGAGGAAACAATGCTGATTTCAAAAGTAACCTATGGCAAGTCTCAGTGGCAATGGAGACACTGTGTCCTGTAAGCAAGGGAGAGATGCATCTAGCATCCACACCATACTCAGAAATGAACTTGTTGGGGCAAATGGTTCAAAGCAACTCCCTTAATTTTGAAACAGCTCTCCTCAGAGACTGAGATGGTAGTGAAGAATATGTTCTTGTTTACAGTGCTATTCTGTACTTTGTTTCTTGCTATATCTTTTGAATAAATATGCTTTAGTAAAATCTAATTGATTTTAATTTTTTTATTAAATCAAGATGATATCAACAGGGTTATATGATACTGGGATACTAATCATTAATAAAGATATTATAGACACCATATAAGATGGGAACTCAAATCAAAATTAGAAAACCACTAAAACTCAGAAGCACTCCCTGTACCACTAGGGAATAGGGAATATGTATGTGTGTGTGTGTGTGTGTGTGTGTGCATGTGTGTATTCTAGAAGGGCAACAAGATCTCCCATGTTGAAAAATGATGACAAGTTGAACAATGGGGCAATGTGGAACCTGTGCACTGAGGACTCTGGTATTCCAAAAGAATACCCCAATCTTACTCATCCTTCTTATTCCCTATGTCAAAAAACCCCAAAATATACCTCCGGAAACATACCTGTTATTAGACCATAAAGCATTTCTTCAAATAAAATTCTTTTCTTATTTCTGAATTGAACAGGGTTTGAGTCTCTCATCCTTGGGGTAAGACTCTGCTACAAACTTGAATGTGTTTCTCCCACACCATATATAAGTTGTAATTTCTGCCAATTTTTTTTGGTATATCTTCAAGTTTAATCTACACGTCTAACATTTTTCCAATACTTTCTTAAGTCTAGACAATCAAAAAAGAATACATCAAAACCTAATTTGTGCCATATACTGAAATTTGAAATATAAATACATAATTTGAAACATAAATGAGTTAGTTGAAATTTTAATAATTGACTCTCTCAAGTTAGATCAAACTGGCTCCAATAAACTCCTACTGACTACTTCTTCATCTAATAGTGGTAAAGGGAATTTTTCTGGCACAATTTGGACTAAATGTCCTTTAAGGGCTCTCCTGACTTTGAGATTCTGTAATTCTGATGTTATAACTCTAGTCCTTTCAATCCAGCTATTAGCAGGAGGTACCAACTACTAGTCAGATATGAAGTTCTTACAGGGTAGGAGTCAAATACTGTGCCTGCTGGTGGTATTTTGCCCACCGCTGAGCTTTATCAAAATGAAGATTTGCCTAAGAAGATTACAGAGGTAGGAAGTTTCTTTGTTAAATGTTTCTAAAGCTTTCTTTAAAGCAATATAAAATTATATTTGTGTAGGGCAAATTGCTACTCTGCAGGTAGAATAATTGCCACATCTTTGTAGGATTTTAATACACACAAACTCACCACAAAATGAGGGAAAATTCACATTCCAGAGAGAATCATGTGAATTTCCTTTGCCTTTCTCCTTAACTAAATACTCAAATGGTAACAAAGCCACACCATTTTGAGGTAAAAGTTGATGTGCTGAAAAAAACTTCAAGTACAGAAAGAAATCTAAGTGTTGAGAATGGAAACCTAAATCTCTTGGGAATTATATTTTCAAAGAAAACATATCTTTTACTCCCAAATAGCCATAGAACAACCATGTTTTTAATTCAGTTTTATTTCATTTTCAGGTCTAGAACAAATTTCAGGTATCTAGTACACAAACCTAGTTCCATACGGCATTTCTGAACAGTAATTTGTTCTCTGTATTCTCTATTTCTTATAAAATTACCACAAAATAAACATTTTTGCTCTCTTCCAATATCATTGATAGACAAAGTAAACAAATGAGTGTAGCATTTGCTGAATTGTGAGATATATTATAAATGCATAAAATGAAAATATAACAATTGGCTTTCTCAAGTCGAGTCAAAGTGACTTCAATGAACCCCCATTAAATACCTTTAAATTTCCTTTAAACAATATCATGCACCATATTATATGGTAAAGTTCACACAGGAAATAAGTAATATCTAATGTAAGGAAACTAAAGTTTAGAGAAACTTATTAATTTACACATGCAACCAAGTGGTGAAGAGAAACCTTGAATCAAGGTCTTCTGACTCTAGATGATAATAGTTGTTTCCACTTTACTACAATATCTTTAATGGGAGAATGGCTATTTGGGCTAAGTTATTCTAAAGCAAATGTTCTTAATTTGGGATGTGTGAATATTTTTTTCATGTTTTGATAATTGTATCTTAATGAAACTGGTTTTCTTTGTAATCCTTTGTATTTTGTTTTATTCATTTAGAAGCATTATTTTGAGAAAGTCCCTGCCCTTCGTCTTCAGATTCTGTTCTTGTTCAGTTGTCTTCAGTTGTGTCCAACTCTTTGTGACCCCATTTAAAGTTTTCTTTACAAAGATAATGGTGTAGTTTCCATTTCCTTCTACAGTTTATTTTACATACGAAGAAACTGAGGCAAACGCGATTAAGTGACTTGCCCAAGGTCAAACAGCTAGTAAGTGCCTAAGGCCAGTATTGAACTCAGGAAAATGAGTCTTCCTGATTCTAGGCCTGGCAATCCATCCACTGCATGATCCAGTTGCCCCAATCAATTTCAACAGTTTATCAAAGGAGGAAAAATGATGCAAAAAAGGTTAAGAATTCTTGCTCTAAGCCATAACCTTAGAGGCTTTGAAAAATATACATCTCAAACCAATGCAGGAGTTTCTTCAGTGGTCCAAGAAATTAAACATTACAGATACTTTCTCAGGCATTTTTTTCCAGGTATTTTCCAGGTATACAAAAAGGTAGTAATTGGCAACTAGGTAGTACAGTAGATAGAGTAACAGGCCTGAAGAAAGGAAGATTTATCTTGAGTTCAAACCTGGCCTCAGACACTGACTAGCTGTGTGATCCTGAGAAAGTCTTTTAATTCTGCCTCATTTTCATCAGCTGTAAAATAAACTGGAAAAGGAAATGTCAAACCACACCAGTATCTTTGCCAGGAAAACTCCAAAAGGGGTCATGAAGAATTTGGACACAAATGAAATGACTGAACAAGTGACAGAGGTAGGATTTGAATCCTGTAACCCTAAACTAAAAAGTTCTTTCCACTATTCCATTTGGCATTCTTACCATGAATGGGTTCTTCAGTTTTTTTAAAGATACAGTGATCCCTCACCTATTGCAGGGGTTACATTCTGGAGACCCCTGTGATAGGTGAAAATCCACGAAGTAGAGGTGTACTGCATTTCCATTGTGTACAGTATGGTATTCATCTGCAAAATCCTGCAATATAGCAAAAACTCCATGATATAGAATTAGATACATAGTTTTTAAAACCTGCAATATAGTGAAACCATGATAAGCGAACCATGATGTAGTGAGGGACAACTATCTTAAATTTTATTTTATTTTACATGTAAAACCAGTTTACATTTTTCAAAGAATATTGTCTCAAATTCTCTCTCCTTCCTTCCCCTCCTTCTCCCACCTTTCTTGAGATGGTAATCAATCTCTTATAGTTTTGACATGTGCAATCATGTAAAACTTTTTCTCCATATTGGTCCTTTTGTGGAAGGAAACTCAAATAGAAAAAAATATTAGGAAAGTGAAAAAAGTTTGCCTTGGTCTAGATTCAAACTCAGTTCTTTTTCTCTGAAAGTAAAAAGCATTTTTTTAATCCTGATCCTTTGGGATAGTTTTGGATCATTGTATTGCTGAGAATAGTAGTTATTCACAGTTGTTCATTGTAAAGTATTCCTGTCACTGTAAAACATTCTCTTTGTTCCAAATATTTCACCCTGCTTCAGTTCATGTAAATCTTTCCTGATTTTTTCTGAGGTTCTCCTGCTTGCCATTTCTTACAGCATAACATTATTCCATTCCATTATAATCATATACCATAACTTACTCAGCTATTCCCAGTTGATGGGTAACCTCTCACTTTCCAAATCTTTGTCCCCCTAAAAAGAACTGCTATAAATCTTTTGTTCATATAGGTTCTTCCCCTTTTGAGTTTTGTTTTTGTCTTTTGGGGATGCATAACTAGTAATATTATTCCTGGGTCAAAGGGTAGGTACTGTTGTATAGCCCCTTGGGCATAGGTTTAAATAGTTCTTCTGAATGACTAAATCAGTTCACAACTCTTTCAACAATGCATTCATGTCCCAACTTTTCCACATCCTCTCCAAATTTTGTCATTTTCCTTTTCTGTCATAATAGCCAAACTGATAGGTGTGAGGTGTTGCCTCTGAGTTATTTTAATTTGCATTTCCCTAATTAATAATTATTTAGAGCATTTTTACATGGCTAAAGAGAGCTTTAATTATTTTGTTTGACAACTGTCTGTTCATATCCTTTGACCATTTATCAACTGGCAGTATTATGTTCTTACATGCTCAACTCACTTCTATATGCATTTGGAAAGTAAGGCCTTTATCAGAGAGACTTGTAAAAGACTTTGCAGCATTATAATTACTATGTATTACTTTTCATTCTCTTTACTAACTTTTAATTTTTTACCTTCACCTCCCCCAATTTGCCCTCTTTTCCATCAGACCTTTCCCCTTCTTTTATTCCCTTCCCTTCACATAAGACAGTTTTCTATACCAAATTGATTGTGTATTTTCTTCCCTCATTAAATCAATTCTCCTCCCCACCTCCTCCATCTTCCCTTCCACTGTATATGTTCTTTCATTGCTCTTTTATGTGCAATACTTTACCTCATTCTGTTTTTCCCTTTCCCTTCCTCCCAATGCATTCCTCTTCTTCATACCTTAATTCTATTTTATTTTTATATCATCCCATAATATTCAGCTCATATCCTCATGCTCTATCTATATAAACTCCTTCTAACTGACTTAATAATCACAAAGTTCTTTGGCATTATAAGGATTATTTCTCCATGTAGGGATATATACAGTTTAAAATGTGAAAATGGAATTATCTTCCCTTTTTTTTAAATTTAGTCAGGAACTTGAAGATACTTTAGCACTGATTACAAGGAAGTTCACACTCAAAGAGACAGGAAGCTGGTCCCATAGGCACTGCCCCCTGGGAATTGCCAGACAAATTAAGGCACTATAATTGGTTACTGAGGTGTGACATGGAATGGGAGAGAGCCAATGGGTGGAGAAAACCACATGTAAGTGGGACCTAGGGACTGCACACTCTTTTTTGTGTTGGTGACTCTCTTGGGTTGGTGACACTCTGGCCGGAGACACTCTTTTGTGGTGGTGAGTCATTTGCTGTGATAATGAGATTAAATCTATCCTGCCCATCTTTAGATCTAATCACCAAAGGTGAAAACATCTCCACTTAACTTACAAGTTGGGAAATCTGTAACTTACTGTGTACTAGAGTGAGTGACAAATCAGAATTTACTGACTGCCTCCTGGGGAGTCCTAAGAAAAGCATCTGTTGTGATTGGACACGTAAACTAAGAGGAAGGCACAGGAAGTAACACAAAAGTGGCCCCTTTAGAAAGAGAGTTGAGTGAGCTCAGCTTCTCTTCTGGTTCTTGCTTGGATGTGGAGGAGCCCTAGACCTGGGACCCTGAGACCTTGGTGAGTGTAAAGACTAAATATTCCTGAACTTCCCTTAAGGAACTTCCCTTTCAAAAGAGACTCAATGACTGAAGACTGAAGCTTTTGCTTCATAAGCTTCCAGGGCCTTTAGCCCTTGGCCCTTGGCTCAAGGCTTGTCTTTTTTGCAATTGAGAACTAGTTAGATCTGCCTTGGTTAAACCAGGGACCTAAGTAAATTATTTAGTTTGTCAGGTTAATTATCTTACCTTATCCTCTCTCTAAATTTCTTAATTTCTCTCTCTCTTCTTATTTGTAAGTAAACTTCCATAAAAGTCATTTTGACCTGATGTTATTCTTTAATTGGGGATTGATAATTATTCAATTCCCTGGTGACATAACCTTTTAATATTCACCCAATCAAAACCTCTTTTCACCTCTTACATTGCTGAAGGCTCACACTCCCACAGACTTCTGGTTGAAGATTGGAACCTGAGGGAGCTTTTGTTGGTGGTGAGCTAGATTTCATCAGATCAGCATTTAGGGTAGGCTAGGCAATACTGTGTAAATAATTATTTTCCTCAGGGAATTTTTGTAGATCTTTTCCCAAAGGGCCAATTCTGTCTTTCAAGAAGTTTTTCTCTTCAATACATTTTTGTATATATTTTCCCATTTAGTTGATTCTGCTTTTTAATAAGTTCTTCTCTTCTTTGGATTTTTATACTTCTTTTGCCAGTTGACCTATTCTGTTTTTTAAAGTATTAATTTCTTCAATATTCTTTTGTATCTCCTAACCAAGTTGTTGATGCTTTTTCATGACTTTCCTCTATCACTATCATATTTTTCTCAATTTTTCTTCTACCTGTATTATTTGGTTTTTAAAAACCTTTTAGAACTACTTCATTAATGGGGGGGGCTTGAGAAAAATTTATATTTTTCTTGAAGGCTCTGAATGCAACAGCATTGACTTTGTTTTCTTCTTCTGAGTTTGAGTCCTATAACTTTCTTTGTTGTGTTTCTTTTTGTTGTTGTTTGCTCATTTTCTCATCTTTTTCTTTTAATTTAAAAAAACACTTGAAATTGGGCTCTGAAACTATGTTTAAGGGAGCTTCTGGTTATTTATGCAGCTGCCTTCAGAGTTTGCACTAGAGCTCTATTTTTTTTCAGTTCTTCCAAGGTAGTATGATATAAGGAAAGGTGTGTTTAATACTCTCCAGGGCTTTGCTCTGTTCTAAGTAACCCTCTTTTGCTTCCTTGGAACTCTGCCCAGGGTTCACTGCTCCCTTGTGACTGCAAGTGCTTGTGTATGCTGGTTCTCCTCCTTACCCTGTGACTATGTCCGAGGACTGTGACCTGGTTCTGTATATGAGTAATGTGCACCTAGATCCAGCCAAGGGATCTGTGTAATCTCCTTCTGGGCAGGGGTCCAACCTCCCCCTTACCATCTGTGACTCGGAGTTCCAGAAGCCTTGACTGCTGCTTCAGTTGTGCCCAAGGCCTACTGCTAAGTGGGGCTTGCCCTGGTACTCCACCTTTACCCCAATGCACTAGCCTTCTCTCTACCCCATGTACCAGCCTTCTAAGTCATTTTGGGCTGAAAAATTACTACATATTGTCTTTTTTGTAGAATATGCTGCATCAGAATTTATTTTTAGGTATTATAACATTACTTTTTTGAGGGTAATTTGGTAGAAATCAGATGGGTTTATGTACCCTCTCCTCTAATTTGGCTCCCCCCTCTCATCTTTGATTTCAATTCTTGGCCCGTATGCTTCAAAGCTAAGTTCAAAACTTAAAACTAATCCCCCAAACATTTTATTATCTCTTCTTGCTATATATTCCCTCTACTCACTCTTCCTATTTCACTTGTAGTCAGTGTGTGTACATGGAAGAGGATGTTTGAGTGAAAGTGTGTATGTGTGAATGTATGTATTTGTGTATGTCCTGCAATATCTTGTATGCAAACCTTTCTTTCCATTCTTTCTCTGTATTCTTTTTCCCAATAATGATAATTGCTTCAAGCAGGGAAAACATTTTTTCTTTCTTTTCTATTCCGCCAAACACCTCATTGGAAGTATCTGGGTATTGTGCTAATACATTGAACACAACAGGGATTGATCCCAGGGTTTAGTACTGTAAATTTAAATTTTATTTTCTTCTCTGTAGAACTTTCCATAAACTAGGCCACTTTCCTTAACAAAGGAAGTGTTTACATCCAACCAGCTAGAATGATGAACACGTTTATGTAAAGATTGTTGCAATGAGAATATAAAACTTGGGCTGCATGTGCTCCTTCAATCGGATTTTTAAGCTTTTGTTCCAGTTAGAGTTACATTTAATGCAGCATTCCCCAAAATAATTTGCTCAAAGACATTTTGGGGTTTGAAACACAGTGATAATATTCACAAAATCAGAATGCCAAAATGCCTCAGTGTCACAGGGTCACTCTGGGGTGGGGTAACAACAAGGAAACACATTTTTGGGAGAAGAGGTTGTGATTGTTAATCACAATATTAGTTTATCAAATTTAATGCACAATTCTCTTAAGCGGAAAAAATCAGTTTCTTATTCAGTCATTTTCTCATGTTCTTTGTGTATTGAAATGTTAGTTTTATTAAGTTCACTGGTATTTAAAGTCTTAAGAGAAACAGAAGGAGGAAAAAGGAAGTCATAAGACAGAGGTCCAGTCAAACATTTGTTTCTCTCACATTATTTTCTTTCAAGAGATGAAGAAGGCACAGTGAAAAGGGAGTAGGAGGGAAAAAGAAAATATGGGAAAGGTAGAAAACTGATAGTTAAAGTGTTACCACAATCAGGGAGGCAGGGCACTTGAGCTGTAGGCGCAGGAAAGTAGCAATTACTGCCAATATGTAGAAAAGGGTTACTAGCCTCTCTCTTACTCTGAGGCTACCTGCAGGTAGCAGATAAGAGCCAGGAAAGCTAGAAGCTCTAGATTTGTATTTGAGGCCAGACTACACTGTTATGCTTGAAGAACTGATTTTTCCTGAGACCAAAAGCAACAGAGCAAGCTGATACTTCAGTCTGGCAGAGCAATTCATGATTCAAGGTTCATTGTGTATAGGTAGCTTTTCTTGAGTCACTCTATATATTACTATGCCGAGTATGTTGCTGTGGGAGTCTAGTATACTGAGTAATGTTTGGAGCTGCCTGAGGTCTTTGGTACAGAGAACACAGAAAAGAGTTTGGGGCAAAAATGTGGTGTGCCACAAGCTCCATGACAGCTCCATTCTTGGAAATGGTTTCAGAGACTTTCTCTCTTCTCAGACATGGTTATTAGAAATCTTAGAATCCTAGTAGAGTCACTGACATAGATTTCAGTCTAGAAAGGACTTTAGAGGTCATTTAGTCCAAGCTCCTCATTTTACAAGGGAATTAGCCAAGGCCACACAGCTTTACTTACTGAGAGACAGAGAGAGAGAGAGAGAGAGAGAGAGAGAGAGAGAGAGAGAGACAGAGACAGAGACAGAGACAGAGACAGAGACAGAGACAGAGTCAGAGAGAAACAGAGACAGAGAAACAGAGAGACAGAGACAGAGACACAGAGACATAGAGACAAAGAGAGATGTGTCCGAGATCCTCTGAAGATAGCAAGCAAGAAAGAGACATGAGATATAAGATTTGGGACTTTCCTAGTTTCCAGAAAGTACAATCTATTCAAAATGATGTAGGTTCAGACCCTACCTCAACCATTCTCTTATCAAAAGTTTTCAATTCTTTTTGGGCACTATTCCCTTAGGAACTCATTTCAAATCGAAGATTATGAATCTAAAGGAAATTGAATCTGATACAACATCCCACTTTGCAGACAACTTTTTCTAGTTCACATTCATTTTATAAATTGAGGCATATCCAAACTAGATGATGGTGATGATGTGTAATACAATGGCAGCCTTTGTTATGAGAAAAACTAAAAATACCTTCAGGCTTGTGTGAATCTTTGCAATAGAACCAGATCATTCAGAGTAGAATTGTTTTAGGATGATGCATTGAATTAGTTCAGTATTATTTTCCCCCATCTACCACAATGTATTGTGGGTTTTTTCCCTATCTTATATTTTCAATGAGCACATATACTTTCAGTGCCTGGTTCTCTAAACTTCTTCTCTTTCATTTTAATTACAAAATATTTATTTTTTTACTAAATAACTTCCACACCTTCTTGATACAATCCTAATTTAGAGAGGAGACTTCCAGGCTAAGATGGCCGCACTATAGAAGAAAGGGTCTTCCTTTCCTCACCACCTACTGTTGATATAAAGCTCCTGAAAAGGGCAAAAAACACAATCAGACAAGTGAAGGGGATCTTCTGTAGGGCACAGCCTTGAAGGTAGGCAAGGTTTGGGCATTTTGACACTATAAGGCAATAAAATTATTCCTACCAAGCACAGCAGCACATGGTACATTCACAAAGATTGACCATGTACTAGGGCATAAAAACATTACAAACAAATGTAAAAGAGCAGAAATAATAAATGTAACCTTTTCAGATCATAATGCAATAAAAATAATTTGTAATAATTAGTACATGGAGAGGCAAATAAAAAATTAATTGGAAAATAATAGTATGATTCTCAAGAACAATTCATAGAAACAATTAATAATTCCACTGAAGAAAATGATAATGAGGAGACATCATATCAAAATCTACCGGATGCAGCCAAAGCAATACTCAGGGAGAAATTTCTATCCCTGAGTGCATATATTAACAAATCAGGGAGGGAAGAGGTCAGTGAATTAGGAATGCAAACTAATTTTAAAAAGAAATAATTTCAGATTTGTCACAAACATTCAGAATTCTTCATTTGTATTTCTGTCAAGGAAAAAATAGGGAAGGAAAGGGTGCATTCCTTTGTAAAGATTGGATTTAAATTAGTTGTTTTAATTAGAAGAAACAAAAGTGATATCTCACTAATGTAACATTTAACAATTAGGAAGTACATTATAGACATTTGCTCCTTCCATTCTTCTATTTACTAGTGACACACTTACACTATGAGAAGCAGTGTGGCTTTGTGGCTAGGCTGTGGAACTTGGCATCAGACTGGTTGGCTTGTTCACCAATGATAAATCACTTTTTCTCTGAGCCCCAGGCAATTCTCTATGTATTACCTACTAAGTAACATAAAGTTTTCAATCTCTGTTGAAAGAGTTCCTAAACCAATGATGCTGCAACATTTTAGCTAATGAAATAATTAGTATCATTATTTTATACATGAAAATAATTAAGGTTCTGAAAGGTTAAGAATCTGAAAGTCACTCAGTAATAAGGGGTAGAGACAAGACTGAAGTCAGATCTTTCTCTAAGGAAAGGCATTTCACTGCAGTCTTCTTTTAAATATGACTGTAATTCTTTTGATGGGAGGCCAAGGATTATATTTTTTGATATGACATCAGTTTCATTTGTTAGGTAATGATTAAAAGCTTGAAAGTGGAAAATGAGCCTTCATTGGATTTGGTGTTCATTTTAATAGATGACTGAAACAAGTGTGATTATTCTCATTATTCAAAGGAAAAAGAAACTTGCTCAGCTGTTTTAATTTACACCTTACTAATCACACTGTGCTAATCTCTAAAATGGGGCAACATTCTATAGGGCAAAACATACTTCTTACTGTAGTGAAACCAAACAAAAATTAAGTAGAACTCTACTTAAAGAGCTATATCAAATGCTGTCTTTTGCTATTAATATTAGCTCCTTGAGTAGCCAAGGAGAATGAAAGAATGACACTGTAGCCCTTTCTCATATAATCTCTGCCATACATATATGAAACCCATGTCTTTACAAAAAAAAATGCTAGTTGCTTTGCTATTAAGGGACAACTGAAATTTCAAATTAGAAGTGTTATTGAGTAGTATAGATATTTCTATAGTGACAAAACATGTAGCATATAGTACAGGAATTAAAATCTCAGCAACCGGGTGGGGGGGGGAACAGCTGGGTAGCTCAGTGGATGGAGAGCCAGGCCTAGAGACGGGAGGTCCTAGGTTCAAATCTGGCCTCAGACACTTCCCAGCAGTGTGACCCTGGGCAAGTCACTTGACCCCTATTGCCTACCCTTACCACTCTTCTGCCTTGGAGCCAAAACACAGTATTGACTCCAAGATGGAAGGTAAGGGTTTAAAAAAAAATCTCAGGAACCAGGCTCAAATTTCTGCTTTATCACTTTCTGACTACATGACTTTGAATAAGTCACTTAACTACCCTGAGTCTTAGTTTCCCCATTTGTAAAATGAATGGATTGGACAGAAAATCTGTAAGGTTCCTGCCAACTCTACATCTATGATCCTATGAGTCTATGAAGAGTAAAACACCACAGAAACAAGATTTTAGAAGTATGTGGCCTGGTTCTACCACTGTGAAGAAATTACTTAGGTCACCTCTGGTGAGATGCATGAACCCTCTCGTCAAGGATCATTTTTCCACTGGCCTTTTCTGGTACATTAAATGGATACATCTGAAGACACCCCAAAGAGTTAAAGCACTTCTGAAAGGTGACCTATTCCTACCTCTTAGAGCAAATAAATTAGGGCTACAGAGGTCTATTCTTATGAGCAGCAGGCCAGGTCTTTATCAATAGAATGGAGCTGCCTGTCTCACATTCTTCCTCCATTAATGTTCTAGCCTCCCTGCGAATTAAAATCAAAATTTCAGAACAAAAGCAAGCAACGAACATGTCATTTAGGGATGGTGTTGTTTCCTGGGACCTGGAGAGGGGTGAAAGAGGAAGCAACTTTATTTAAATTATTACTGTTTTAAAACTCACAGAGTTACCGCCAATTCAGATGACTGAGATTTGGTGGCATGTTCAGCTTAATAAAGGGAATGACTTGTATAGTCTTTTTGTGAAGGAAGGAAGGAAGGAAGGAAGGAAGGAAGGAAGGAAGGAAGGAAGGAAAGAAGGAAGGAAGGAAGGAAAGAAGGAAAACCTTCAAGGAAGTATCTGTCAGAAAGGGAAAGAGGGAGAAATGCAGAGAAATTCAAAAGCATCTGTCTCTGATGTTTATTCTACTGGCAGAACAACCTCTTAAAATGACTTTAAAAAATAATCCATCCATCACCAGTCCTGGAAAGAGATTCTACAAAATAACTCCTGGGATCATTCAAGAGCCAAGAACAAATGAATAACCCCAGTTGCTACAAACCTATTTTCTTAAGCTGAAAGAATATTAGACATGTAGCCAAAGTTTCAGAGCTGCTGTTTTCTCCTGTTAAATTGTGGATTTAATATTTAAGTTGACCCCTGCAAACAAAGGTAAAGATTACATTTCTGCTCTGAAATGTCTCCTTATTTCTAGATATTATCTCTGGCAAGTAAGCTATGAGCTAAATGGGCATCCTTTCAACAAATACTGCCTTTCCTTCTTTTACACTGTTGATCCTTATCGACTCCTTTCTACTCTTTTCTCTCTAGATTTTCATGACAGTGCTCTCTCCAAATTCCCCTATGTGACCTCTTTTTAACAATTTCTTTTGCTGGTTCTTCATCAAGGCCATGTCTCTTAGTCTTAGGTGTCCCACAGGGCTCTGTCCTGAGCCCTCTTTTCTCTCTCTAAAACAACTCTATTTGGTAATCTCATCAACTCCCAAGCATTTAATTATCATCTTTATGCTGATTGTCAAATCTATGTATCCAGTACTAATCTCTTTGTGGGCCTCCAGTCTCACATTTTCAACTGTCTATTGAATATGTCCTACAGACATCTTACACATAATTTGTCCAGAATCGAACTTTCTATCTTTTACCCCAAATCTTTCCATCTTGAAAATGTCCCCATTACTGTTAAGGGCACCACCATCCTTCCAGTTATGCATACATACAACTGAGGTGTCATTTTAAACTCCTTACTTCCTCTCATCCCTCAGAGCCAATATATTACCATATATTACCAACACATTCTCATTTTACCTCTTCCATATGTCCCCTTTTCTCCTCATAACTGCTACCATTCTGATACAAGCCTTCATCACTTCCTGCTTAGACTATTACAATAGCCTGCTGGTTGGTCTCTCTGTCACAAATCTCTTTTTACTCCAGTCAACTCACTTGTCAAAGTGTTCTTCCTAAGGCACAGATGTGATCATATCACAAACACCATCACTCCACTCTATTTCCCATCACCAACAGGATCAAATATAAAATCAAAAATTTGTCTTTTAAAGTCCTTCATATCTTGTCCTCCCCATCTTTCCAGTCTTCTTACAGCTCATAACACCCATTTTCTTTGTGATTCGGTGAAACTAGCATCCTTCTTCTCATTCAAATCATTCCATCTCCAGATTCTAGACATCACATTGTCTCATATGCCCAGAATTCTTTCGGTCCTCATCTCCATCTCCTGGCTTCTATGATTTCACTCAAGTCTCTGCTGAAGTTTCCCTTCCAGTTTGGTACTAATTTTGATTATTTTTTCCTAAAAGGTCCATGGTCTGACTATACAAAAATAAATGATTCAGGCATGACGCTTATATCAGTTTTATTTGGAGGGATTCATTCAGTTCTTCCTGTAATTTATGTACCTTTTCATCCTCTGCAATGGAAGTTTGTAAATAAGTTGCAACCAATTTTATCTTGTTCTTTTAGCAAAATATTTACCATGAGAATTTCAATCTGATCAAATGTTTCATTAAAAAAAAAGTTTTTTGTTGCTTTGGGATACATAACAAAACCAACTCTGCTATTCCCTATGATCTGCCTTGTCCTGTTCTCTTGAGTGATCCCTTAATTTGTTATTTGCTTCTTTCTCTACAAAATGAGGATTAAAATATTTACCTTGTCCACTTTCAAGATTTCTGTGAGTAAAGTACTATGTAAATATAGGTAATTACTATTATATACTACTTATAATAAGCTATAAATTAATTTGATCAGATCCTTACCTGCTCAAAGAGAAAGCACAAAGGCAACAGTTTTCCAAGTGGTTTAGGAGAAGCATCACGGAAAAGAGAAACCATGCCAAAAGAGAGTTACTAAGGTAGAAGAAGAAAAAGTATATCTCTGATACAATTTTGCCTAAGGCTGATCCAGAGGAAGAGCAATACCATCAGCCATCTGTTAATGTAAAGCAAGCCAATGTACTAAGAATTTATTTTTCCCTTAAAGTCCAAAATATGCTTACTACTAATAGGCAACACGTCTATTGGATAGAGATAGAGAACTGGTGCAGGAACCAGGAAAATCTGACACATACTGACTGTGTATCAGTGGACAAGTCATTACACATGGCATGCAGATGCCAATTTGCATTAGGACAGGAAATCTCTTTCTGCTTTGCACTAATAAGTTCAGTCCTTATCTCTATAGTCAGTATAGAGGAATCAATTTCTTTTCAATGTACTACATTAGACTGATATAGAATAAGGAAAATAATACTCCCAACAACTGCAACAATGTAAATTAGAAGAACATGAAAAAGCATGTAATTGTAATGACCAAGTCTGATCTTAGAAAAGAGAAGAAAACATACACTTACTTTCATTACTTAGAGAGGTGGGAGACTAGAGATGTGATATATCACATATACTGTCAGGCTCAGTTAATATTTTGGTTACTTTTGTCAAACCACACTTTTTCCTCTTTGTTATTCTTTGGAGAGATAATTCACTAGGTAGGAGAGAGGGGAGGGATAAGTCTGAAAATGAAAGTGATGTAGAAACAAAATTTATTTATAAATATTACAAAACAGCTCCAATCCCTCAGAAGAATGATTCAGAGAGCAGATGTTTTAAGCTTTCATTCCTTGATCAGAACTCAACAGGGGAAACAAGCGGCATAAAGCATTTCTCTCATCTGGCCCAGCTATTAATAGAGCTAGCATAACAACTTACAATGCTAAATAAGAAATATATTCAGAATGGGAGTGAAGGAACTTCATGGAGTTGGGCTAGAGACTGACTTCTCTTTTTTACATAGGATCATGGATAAAGACAGCTTAGGGGGTCACCTGGTCCAAACATGTCACTTTACATATGATGAAACTAAGATCCAGAGAAGTTAAATAGCTTACTCATTTCCAAAGAAGTAGTAAGTGGACAAATTAGGATGCGAACTAAGAATTTCTGACATCTGTGACTAGAAATCCAGTACTCTTGATTTGTTCAGACAGGTGGATCCAGGCATTTTATCCACTGTTTTCTCAGTGTCAATAAATGTTGAGTCTTCTGCATTAAGCTCCTTTCTCAATTTTGTTCCTACTTTTTCCTTTAAGGTAATTCAATAGTAATACTTTCCCTCCATTTATGAAAAGTATACTGAGAAACAAGCATATCCCTCCCATCAAAAGTGAAATTCCAAAATTACTATTTCCATTCACCTTATTTGCTCCCAGCACCCTACCCTACAATCCAAATTGTGTTGTATGATGCAAGGATTTAGAATGGATGACCTCTAAGGTCCTTCCAACTCTACTTTTATGATCTTGATACTTGCTGGAACACAAATGATATATTTAAATGTACATAAGTGACAGTGATAAGACAGGCAGGCTAAACTGTCAGTCATGCATGGAGTCAAAAGAAATTGAATCCACCAAGACCAACTCATTCATTTTACAAAAGAAACAGAGACTCAAAGAAGTGACATTTTTGCAAGTATTTCAAGGTAGTAAGGAGAAGAGCCAAGAACCTTCATTATGTTACTCACTAACTCAAAGATCTTGAAAGACCCCCATTTACCTACTGAATCATGTCTAAGTTCTTTTACTAGGCATTCAAGATCTTCCATGATCTAATTAACTCCTTCATTGTTCTCTTTATTTCTCACTGTTGTCTAACAGACTCCCTCATTTGAATCAATCTAAACTCATTATTATTCCATGAACACACCACTTTCAGTCTGACCCTGGTGTCCTTACTGATGATGTTGTGCTCTTATCTGGAGTGACCTCCCATTCTGCCACCTTCCCTTCATCTCCCTACCACATTCAGATTTTTGAAAGCAAACACACACATACACACACACACACACATGCATGCACACACTCCCATGCCCAAATCCTACACATCTTTCTAGACCTAATTATACCAACTTCCCCATAAAGTCTTTTGTCAACCACATATAGCAACTTACAAAATAAATTCATATTTTCTATTCAGTTGGCTCTATTAAGATTAATATTCTCTAAAGAGTATATCTTAATTTATAATTATTTAATTAATAAATTAAAATAGTATGTCAGAGAAATCAAAGGTACCAGCCAGTGTTAAAATTTAACCAGTGTTAAAATTCTCTTCCCAAGACTCCTTACCTAAATAGGCTTTCCCTGAGTTCAATTATTGTTCTCCTTACAGACTCACCTTTACTCCCTGTGGTTCCTCATCTAAAAAGAGTAAGAGAGTTTCCTTGATCCAAAACTTATATATTCCATGATGTCACTTTTCTGGGTCTCTCTGATTGGCTAGACTTGATATCAATCTGGGTCAGAAGCTGACCTTCTAGATGGCAGGAGTCACATGGGACAAGAGGCAACAGTCTTCTAGGTGCCAGGGAACCAGGACGTTTCTGGTGTCCTCCCAGAGTGTGTATACAGATAAGCCTCAGGCCATGTTCTTAATCCAACAGAATGGGGTTGGGTGGGCTGAACTGAAACACAATTCACAAAAGAATGACTTCCAATTAAATATGAATCTTTCCTTTTAAAACCCCATGACTGAGCTGTTGGGGATATTATTGGGGATGTAGATACTAAACAATAACTCTAGTCCAACTATCAATAATATGGAATTAGGTCTTGATCAATGATACATGTAAAACTGGTTAAACCAGAATGAGTTTTCAACTTCAGTATGAAATTTTCCTTTTAAAACCCCAAGGCTGATATTAGGGTACCAAGAAAAAGAGGTGCAAATTAGTGTTAAATTCTCATGATTAGATCCAATACACTTCTATAAGACTTTAACATTTATCAATCCCTTTATTCATAATTTCATCATGTAATTAGTCTAATTATTATTATTCTCATTTTAGTGATGAGAAAAACTGAGATTCAGAAAAATAATTCCAGTGTCACACAGCTAGTAAGCACCAGAGACTAGGTTTAATTTAAAGTATTTCTATCTTTTTTTTCTAGAAATAGAGGCAGATTATTTACAATATGTACCACACAATTTAGAAATCATATACCATCTTGAATTATTGCCTGCTTTTTTTAAAAAATAAGATGCATTGTAGCTATTATTTTTCCAACAATGTTAAGCGCCATGCTGAGTATACAATGGGGGTCTAGTCAATATGTCTTGATAGATGGGTAGTTAATATAATTGCAATGAGTTCAGCATGGCAACAATATTCTGTTATCAAATGGAGATATTTTTATGATAGTGAATTTTAAAAATTCTAATACTATTCCCAGTAACAAGATTAGACATGTAACAAATTATGATTTACTTGGCCCTTTACATTAAATACAGAGAAAATAGGATGCCTACACCCATCGAATCATTATTTTCCAAGCACATATTACAAAATCACTATTCTGAAAGAACGTTAGTGGCATTGAGCCAATAAAAGCTACTCCTGGCTAGGAAGAAATGACTGAAACTCAGTGAAAAAAATTTCTAATAGGATAAGAGAGTTAGAGCTAGGACTAAAGATTATTTACTAAAACCCCTTCATTTTATATATGAATAAAATGAGAACCAGAAAGTTTAAGTGATTTATTCAAGGTCACATGGGCACTCAGCTAACAAATATTTACTAGGTGCTTATTATACTCCAGGTCCTGTGCTATGAACTAGGGTAACATATAAGGATAAAATTATCCTTGCCTCAAGGAGCTCATAGTCTAATGGGGGAGAACATATGCAAACTGCTATTTACATATGAGATATGTATGCATATGTATCATATATATTTCATATATGTATATATGAAAATATTAATTCAAGTTCATACTTTCTCCCACTTTACCATATTTCCAGATAAAAGACACAGACCAGCCTCTTATATTGTCAAATCAGGAGTAGAATTAAAATGGTAGAGTGAGAGGAAGCATTAAAGTCTTTTCAACAACCATCTGGAGATAATGCTGTAGTAAATCTTGATCATAATTAGTCAAGAAGGAGTCACAAAAAATATTTTTCAAATCCAGGGTGGCTTAAGAAGATGAGCAGTAGTATGGGAGCAGTATGACTATAAATGTTTGATTACTGCAATGTTGGAGGGAAACATTCTAGCATACAAAGGCCCATCATGGGATACCAAAATGATATCCCATGGGATCTCTGGATACAGAAATGAATACCATCCAGCAGCTCTGACACCCATCATTGAGTACCAAGTCATAGATCCAAGACAGAGAGGAAGAGTTGTATTCATTGGAACTAGCTGTGATAGAGAACAAACAAGTTTCAGGGAGGAACATTGACTGTATGCCTCTAACCTCAGGAGCAGAATGCAGACTCCTAGATCAAAGGATGGTCATAAATTCAATTGTTCTAAACTTACATAGGTTCCTAGCAAGCCAATAGTGGGCAAATCAGTCAGTGGCCTACTGAAATTCCTAACCAGAAACAAGCTGAAAGAATCAAACCTGTTTTGGAAACTTATAGAACTCATGGCAATGAACAGACATTCCCCCCAGATCATGCCACTTTAGAATCCCTAAAAGCTTGTAGACTCCCAGCCAGAACTATGAAAGCAGCAGACAGATATTAGGACATAAGATCAGTTGAGGATGACGAAGAGGATGCTTCTTACTTAAAGAAGTTTTCAAATCCCAGTACTAACATAAAGTTCAAAATCAAGAAAGAATGAGCAAACCAAAAGAAATGAATCATAAAAACTGTTTTGGTGAAAAAGAATTTTAAGACATGAGACAAAAGATAATGACTTAAATACATTTACAAGCAAAGCCTCAGAGAAAAATGAAGCTGGTTCAAGAGTCCAACAAGAATTTTTTGAAGAGCTAATACAAAATAGTTTTATTGTTTTCTTTAAAGGAACTAAAATTCATTTCAAAAACTAAATGAGAGCAATAGTTGAAAGAATAGAGAAAGAGGCAAGAGTGAAGGAAGATATAAAAAAATTAACAATTTTTATAAAACCTCCATTTCACTTTATTTGTTTGTAACTAAAGAAAATAATGGCTTAAAATTAGAATTGACCAAATTTAAGGTAATTACTCCCCGAGACATAAAGAAAAAAATAAAATAAAATCAAAACACTAAAATGATAAAGAAATGTGTAATATATTAGAGGAAAAACAATTGATCTGGAAAACTGATCAAAGAAATGTAATTTAAGAAGAATTGTACTACTTGAAATTCATGAACAAAAGAAGAGCTTAAACATCATATTTTAAGAAATCCAATAAGTAGAACTAAATATTTTAGAACCAGGGAACAAAGTAGAAAGGGTTACTTTCTGAAAACAGTTACTTCCAGAAAAAAAATGTTAGGAAAGAAAAAATTAATAAATATAGCAGCCTGATAGTAAATAACAAAGAGCCACAATCAGGATCACAAAAGATTTAGCAAATACAATCATAAGGAAAAAGAGCGCTTGGAATAGGATATTTCAGAAAGCAAGTGTTCTTAGCTTAAAACCAAGAATAAGCTACCTATCCAAACTAAATATAATCTCATGAAGGCTGAGGGGATGAATCTTTAAGAAAATTAGAGGATTAACAATGATACTTGATTAAAAAAACAACAAACCACAAAGAAGCTGATTAGAAATTTTAGCATACAAACACAGGAGTTAATAGAAGCACAAAAATGTAAACAAAAATAACAAATAGTAATGAACAAAATAAGGTTAAACTGTTTATATTCTTGTAAGAGGAGATGGCGCATGTAGGCACTTAGAATTTTATCCTTACTAGATATATCTAGTTGATTAGCCAGAGGATCTGAGTGTGATTCCATCATATATGGATGATCCTGAGATGGAAGGAGTGAATGGAATGAGTGGAGAAGAGGAATGTACTGAGAGAGGAGAGAATGGAGGGGGGAAATGGAGAAAATCATCTCATATAAATTGGATGCACAAAAAGAAGTTTGTACAAGTAAGGAGCAATGAGAGTCAAAGCAAGAATGGCCTGAACCTCACTATTATCTGGACTAAAGAAGGGGAACATAAAGGTACAAAAGGGTAAAGAAATAGCATCTCACCAACAAGAAGGAGGGAGAAAAGAGGGTAAGGGAAAAGGTGGGAGAAAATAATAAAGAAGGTAGACTTAGGGAATCAGTAATCAGAAACATAATAGACTACTAGAGAGAGGTTGGGGGAGGGGAAGGATAATTTTAAGAGAATTAGATGAAGCAAAACATAGAGTTAGCAATCATAATTGGCAATGGAAGTATTTAACCTATAAAAAGTGAGAGCATGGCAGAAGGTATTCGAAACCAGAATCCAGCAATATGTTGTTTATAAGAAGTATGATTGAAAGAGAAAGATACAGAGTTAATATAAGAGATAGTGGCAGAATATATTATAACTGAAATGAGGTTTTAAAAAAGAAAGGCAGGAGTAATAATCATGATATCAGAAAAAGGAAAAGCAAAAACAAACAAACAACTATCTAATTAAAAGAGATCAGCAAGGACAGCTAGGTGACTTAGTGGATTAAGAGGGAGGTCTCAGGACAATAGATCCTGGGTTCAAATCTGAATTCAGACACTTCCTACTTATGTAACCCTGGGAAAATCACTTAACCCCAGTTACCTAGACCTTACTGATGTTCTGCATTGTAAATAAAAAGTAATATTGATTTTAAGACAGTAAGGGTTTTAAAAAAGAGAGTAAGATAAGGAGACTAACTTTTGCTATAAGATACCTTAGAAAATAAATTAATATCCATTTATTTGGATATTATGTATTATTTGGAATACATATATGTGTTCCAAAATGACATAGCATCTAAATTTCTAAGTAAAATGTTAAACGTTACAGAAAGAAATAGGTAATAAATCTATACTAGTAGAATACCTCAATTTACTTCCTCATACACCTAGATAAATCAAACAAACAAATAAAAAGATAAGAATATGAATTCAATTTTAGATAAGTTAGATTGCTGCAGAATATTGATGGGAATGTAAACTATTTTCTCAGATGTTCATATCACATTCAGAAAGATAACAAATATTAAACATATTTTTTACAATAAGATTTACATTCATTAAAGGATGTTTTAAGCAAGGATTAAAACATAATTGAATACTATATAACTTCATTCTTGAAAATGGATGGCTCAAAAATAAATTCTATAAATAATAAATAATTGCATTAAAGAAATGATAACAAGGTAATATACTAAAATATGTGAGATTCAGTAAAAAGCAGTTCTTAGTGTAAATTTTATATCTCTTTATATTTATACCAAAAAAGAGAGAAAGAATAGATCAACAAATTTGGCATGCAACTAGAAAAACATCAAATTTTAAACACCCAATTAAATGCCAAAATAGAAATCCTCAAAATAAAAAAAAAGTTAACATACTTAAAAGTAAATAAAAAAGAATTATAAATAAAATCAGAATCTGGATTGTTGAAAGAAAAACAATAAAATGGATAAACGAATTGCTAATTTGACTTTAAAAATAAAAGAAAGAAAACTAATGTACCAGGATGTGAAATGAATAAAAGATTAATTTACATGCAATAGTTAAAAATAGAAAAGCAATTAGAGATGCTATTTTGACTGATACATGCCAATACAACTGACAATCTAGATTAAATAAATTAATTTACAAAATATAAATTTTCTAGATTAATAAAATTGGAATAAAATATAAAAATAATCCTAACAGAAAAAATGGAACAAACCATAAATTAACTACCAAAGGGAAGAAAAAAAAAAAAACAGGACCAGATGTACATTCAACCAAAAATTCAAAAAACTTTTAATTCCAATACTACATAAGCTTTTTGGAAAAAAAATAAATAAGGAAATGATCCAACTAAATTCTTTCTACGGTAAATATGAATTGATACCTAAAACAGAGATAATCCTTCCAGTCCCTCCCGCCATAATTTGGGAGTCTTATCTTCCCGATCTCCTGATTTCCCTTCTCTTCCTCTT
The DNA here is from genome assembly GCF_016433145.1 of Gracilinanus agilis. NCBI lineage: Eukaryota > Metazoa > Chordata > Mammalia > Didelphimorphia > Didelphidae > Gracilinanus > Gracilinanus agilis. The sequence goes on along the minus strand of NC_058130.1, from coordinate 353,021,456 downwards.
CCTCCTGCTTCTTCCCTATGCCCTTACTTCTCCTGTCCCACATATTTCTTCCCCTCCTCCTCTTTCTCCTTTCCTACGTCTTTCTTTCACTTTCCTTTCTTTTCCTCCTCCTCCTCCAGTCATGCCCATCTCCTGCCACACCCCTCCTCCTGACTCTCCTCTCTCTCTTCCTCTTACTCCTCCTCCTCACTCAGCTGATACCACACTCATTTCACTTTCTTCTCTTCCTCCCCCTCCCCACACACCGTATGTGATATATTCCATTTCTACTCAAATTACATACTGGCAGACTGGGCACCAGATACCAAAGAAAACTCAAATAAAGGCATTTTTCACCTCAGGGAAATGCTGTCATAGAATTGAAGAGGGAATTTAACAACGATTAGAACTCATGTTCAATTCAGTGGCAGTGATCTTGACAGATTGCAGGCTTTCCTTTGGTTTTTTTACTTGATTACCTTTGTTGATAATGAAGAGGTTTGAAAATATATTCAGGACCTCTAATCCAATTTCGACTGACATCATGAATCTCTTCTATGTTTTATAAACTGAAGGGTACAGGCACATGATTTTTTCAGCTATAAATGGGTATCAGGATGAGAATGCAACAAAATGTCCTTTAAAAGACCCAAAATGGGACGCAAATGTAGCTGAAGACTATATACAATTATGTGAAGTCAGGGAGGCTTTATTAAATGGTATGAAGGATTGCTCCTCAAGACCAGAGAACCGGATAAAATTTTAATATGTTGACTATGAAAAAGATGAAAGGACAACTTATTTTTTATGATAGGATTGTTGAGTTAAGGCATAGATATCTTGGGCTAGATATATCAAAATAAACTAATTCTAGAATTATAATAAATCATTTTTAAATACTCTTCCCCAGAAACTAGAGACTATTTTCAGAAGAATTGTCCAGACTGACCTAGCATGGGCTTGGAAAAACCGAAGAGAACAGCATTACATGTTTTTGAAGACTGTGAAAGGAGAGAAAAGGGAAAAAAACTGAAAAAGAGGAATTAGAAAAGACAGAACAAGGAAAATAAGTCAGTTACTTCAGCCCATATTTTAACAAATACGATTGAGGAAATCATGGCTCCTTTGAGAAAAATAATAAGGACCCTGGCAGACAAAGGGTCAATACAATGCTATTTCTGTGGTAAGCAAAATCATGTAGCTGTAAACTGGAGGAAAAATCAGGATAATAGGAGCAGAAGCTAGAGAAATAATAATAATAGAACCTCCAAAATGGTTAATAATTCTAATAGAGTAAATTATAACTCAAACCATAACACCCCTCAAAGAACCCATAGTCACTGTGGGGGACCACAGAGGAATGACTAGAATGACCAGTGGGATGGCCAGAAAAATGTCCAGAGTTATGACCAAAGGAATCAGGAATATGGCCAGAGGAATGGCCAGGGATATGGCCAAAGGAATTAGGATTTCTGAAAGCACAAGGGAGGGTGAAGGACTTCAAGGAATCTGGAGGTACAATTTACTGCTTTTCTTTACTACAGACCCTACTGACTTGTTGATGCTAATTATTTTAGTCTATTCCCCTCTCTCTAGTGAAAAACTTCTTATAACACAATCATAAATGCAGATCTACACCCAGGAGTAAGGAATTTCTAGAGCACTAGAGGAACTCATACTGCCTGGGAAGGCTACTGTTAACTACTCCAACTGCTATCAAAATTAGAGAAAAAGACTCTTGGATTTATAGTTCTCATGTAAAACAGGTACCATCTACTGACACTGAGAGACTCTATCCTGTCACACACATTGTATTTTATGGCTTGTTTCTTTTTGGATTTGGTTTTGCTTTAAGTTTATAAATTAATCTAAGTTATTCTGTTACACAAGGTTACCTTTAGAGAGTTTGTTTTGGTTACTAGCTAAAAGTTCTGCTACACTGCCTTTATTTGTACTCTCTTCCTGTGACTGAACTAGGGATAATGCCTTTATAAAAGTCCATAGTCAAGTTGGACATACTCTTTTCCAAGGCAACGCCATTGACCCTTGTGGATGTTGGGTCTGTCACCAGATCCATCAGAGCTCTATTTTGTCATTGGCAATAATTAAAGCCCATATGAATGAGACTTTGCCATAACTTGTAACCTATGAAGGTCATTTGTTACCAAACAAGCCTTTTGTTCTTTTTGCTTTGTTACAAGTCACATAAATAATGATATATAGATTCCATCTAAGTGGTCACAACCTGTATGATTGGTCTTTGAGAAATTTAAAGAGCTGAAAATCTCTGTTGATTTTAACAAGTCTTCTAAAGTAGTTTTCCGATATTTGGGAGTACCACTACCTTTGACATATCATGTTCCTACCTCTGACTTGTGTGTGAAAGGAGGGAAAGGTCTATTGAGTAGTAGGTATATGGGTGACAATGTAAAGCACAATCTCACTATTCCATTTCCCTACCACAACACTCATTTGTGCTAAGGGAAAGCTAGAAAATACAAAGGACCAGACACAGAAAAACACATCTTTTACAATTGTAACTGTCTCATCCCGGCTGAAGGTAGATTTCCCTTGGGGGCTTGGGGACCCCTGGACAATTCTATGTTTTTAACTCTTCAGCTTACTTTACCCTTCCCTAAAGATGGTATGTTACTTGTGGTTTGGCCTATGCTACCCCACCAGTATCGTATATGACCTCTATATTGTCTGGGTGGATGAGTCCACAGGTAGGAATCAAGGTACTTGATGGCATTCAAGAACCAAGAGGTCAAGGTCTAATTCTGTAGCTTCCTCATATACAGTACTGATGTTTTTCTGGACAGTTCTGCCAAATATTGGAATGATTGCAGTAAAAGATTCTATTAGCAATCTCTGCTGAGGTTAAAAGATTGGCTCAAGATACATACAGTTCAAGCCATCTTCCAAACTTCTAAGGCTATCTCTTTCCTACAGATAAGATTGACTCCTAAGCAAAGACAGTTAAGACCTGCTAGCTCTTGATATGCTTACGGCTACATAGGGAGGTACATGTACTCTTATTAATAAATCTTGTTGTTCCTATATAAATAGAAGGTGAAATTGTGACAACTGTCCATAAGCTTCAAAAGATCTTGAATGACATTGAGCAAATTACTTTAAGAGACCCATGTGATGTCTGATGGTGCATGGTGGAACCTGTCATGGCAATAGGGAGTAACTGGTTTTTTAGCTACTATAGCTCAGTGGGTCTTTTTGATCCTGGGAATTGTAGTGGTCTTTCTTTCCAATTTGTCTTAGCTGTGGTAGCAAAGCTTATACTAAGATTTTACCAAGAGAAAAAATTATGTACACTCAAACTATGGATTATAGCCAAGCTGGAGAGACAATATCTTTCACTTTTGAGTAATAGATCTTTATGTTATGCCTATTTCTGGCTGGCCCATTGTTTAATGTGATGTGTAAAATATGATTTTCTTTTTGATTATTTTTCTTTCTTCCTAATTGTATTTTCTCTTTTTTTTAACTCAAGTATATGGAATCAGTAATGATATTTTGATATTTTGATATTGAAGGATCAGTTTACTTATAAACTGATCCTTCAATATCAAAATATCATTACTGATTCCATATACTTGAGTTAAAAAGTATATGGGTTGGAGGAGTATCAAACTGAAATAAAACTGAATTAAAAATAAAATAAAATTGAATTACAATCATATTGTCAATTCTAATTAAACATTTAATCAATCTACTGAAAAGCACCTGATAATCTAATTTGTCACAAAGCATATTCTAAATGTGCCTTAAGCAGTTGTTATTTTTTAAAGGGATTTTAGAGAGTTCCTCTCTATTTGATCTTCCTTCTTTTCTCCATTTCTACAAGATAAAACATAGTTTCAATCTTTCTGTTCAACTTTCATTTATATCTGTGTTGTGATTAGGAATACTGATTTCTAGAGCAAAGTGTTCTGGAAGGATACAGGTGTTTCTGTGTTCATGAACATTGAGTGTGTATATATATGAATGTTGGGGGGGGATACTTATTTGCATATGCTTTTCTGCATAGCTGAAGTAGACTGGTGGCTAAGGTCATAGGAGCCAAATTGATTCAAGAACTAGAAGTTCCATGTATGAAAGGGTTGGGTGCTGGTTTGTAAAAGGATTAGTGGAGAAGAAAAGTGCCTTGGAGGTCCATCAATATGACAATGTGACAATGTTAAGGATGGAAGGAAATTTAAAGGAACAGATGTAGTTGCTAAGTGATGGTAACAGGAAGGAAGTCTGAAAGTGTCAGTGGAAAGCAAGGAATATAAGAAATTCTCTTCTTAGACATATTTGTCAAATAGTTGAGAGAAAGCTCAGCTGCCCTTAGAGAGGTACCAAAAGATATTGGACTCCACATAGAAAACCAAGTTTTGGTGAGCATGAGAAAATGGGAGAGAGAAAGAGACAGAGGATAAAGTATAGATTTAACAAAAGAAGATTCCTAAAGGCACAATGGAAAACAAGGAGGCCAGGACTGAGGAGGATTAAAGAAGACTTGCCTCAATGATCATATCAAAGAGAGGGGAGATGGATGTTTGGCACAGTAGAAAAGAATGCTGGATTCTGCCTCTCCCTGGGACTTTGGTTAAATAACTGTCTCTTCTATTAAATTATGAAAATTGGACTAGATAACTTCTAAGGTTTTCACAACACCAAACCTATGCTCACAAGATCCCATAATCCTATAGAATGGAAGTCTAGGTGACCCAGCAGATGAGTTTGGTCACACTTCCCTCACTACTTTGGTTTCCCTCATCCCCTGACACATTTTAGGAAGATTAAGTCCCAGACTTGCTAGGCTATTTCATGTGAGAAATTGCACCTTCAGTAGAAGTAAGAAGCCTCCAGTCACCTGAAATCTCATTATCTAGTTCCAAAGGCAGGAACATGGACTTTTAATCATTCACCAAATCAAACTAATGTTTTAAATATCCAAGTTTGCCATTCAAAGGTGAGTCAGTTCCAAACAGCAGCTGTCTCCTTCTCCCTAAAGACTACAGAGAACACTATCTCCTTTCAACCTGTTTCAGTGACCAATATCGCTCTGATATGCAATATGAGACTGAGGGAATATAAAGCAAGTGACCTCAGACTCTTGGGCTACCAGGCAAGTCCCTTCCTAGATGGGAAATTACTTGGCTGCCTGTGTCTGCATCCCTGATTATCTGCTATGAAAGGCACATTTCATATGCCCTCCATTGCCTTTCCAAATAATTCAATCATGATGCAATCCATTTCTTATTGCAAATGAGGAACATTTCAAGATGCCAGTGAAGTGTTTTAGCTCTGCAAGGCAAATACATTTTTTCACTGGTGTAGGTGGCCCATTCTGACCCCTGGCAGGAAATAGCCAGGGTTATCAGGGCAGAAAGGGCAGAGAAGAAAGAAGCTGTCTCCCATGCAATCAAGCACCAATTACAATTTATCAGCAGGAGAACAGAGCAGAAATGAGTTTCTTTTCAATTGGGGCTCTCTGCAGACAGTCCAATGGGTCTGTACTCCTTGAAATGCATAAACAAAACCCCTGCTATGTCATTCTCCTGAAGCAGTTAAGCTGTTTGTTGATATGATCATTAAAGGATTCATTTCAAAAGGTTTGTATTTTTTCCAAATGACCAAAAATAAATCTACTTGTTATAAGCTCTAGCTGAGGTTTTTGATGTGATTGTCATGTCATTATTTTGGGATTTTGCTAAGTTTATTTCCCTAGATAGGTTGGTTTTTAAAAGCCAGATGAATTCCTCACTTGGGAAAATGCTAAACTCATCTTGAAACTGTTAAAAGTAAGATCTTGAACACAATAACACTTTTCATCTGTCTAAACTGGGTTGCAGATATTGTTAGGTATTTCTTAAGTAAGAAACATTTTTCCAAAATCTGTGCTACTCTATGCTCTTAAGAAAGCGTCTCCTCAAAGATGTCTTTCAAAGTCTTTCAAAATACCACAGCATCATATAGAATTCTGAAGCCAAATTCTAATGTCTCATATCCTAGATTCCCACTGTCCACAGATATACACCTTCTTGGGCAACTTATTATTACAATGTGCTGACTGCATCGAGACCTAAATTATTAAAGAGTAACTTCAGTAAGACACATGAATGTTCAAAAGAAATTTACCTGAAAATACATACAGAAAAAAACAGCTTTTGTTTAAAAAGCAAGCCAATTCTTTAGGCTATCACATATAAGTTGGGAGGTCATTCCATTGAATTAGTATGTGTGAGAAACTATATTAATAAATGCACCTATGTATATAAGATATGTATATGTAGGAATTAAGCCTGTGTTCTTTATGACTACTGACACACCAGGGTAAGAAATCATAGAAACTATGCAAATATTAAATTAATGAATACTGTGATATATTTTCCAGTCTTCAGGTTTCCACTAGGAGATTTCTGCTGCAGAAGTTCGCAATCTGTAAGATGGAGAAGGTAGGAGGAAAAGCTACCCTAGACTCAATTCTTCTCCTACCTTTTGGCAGGAAGCATGAAGGGCACTGCCAACTCTGACTACAGAAAGGAGGCTGCAAAACATGGACTGAGATCTCTTTGTCACCATTCATTGAAGCAGAGACTGAGTCGAGATAGACATATGGTAGGAACAACTCAAGATAATTGACGGAGGCAGAGGGTAGATAAGCTCAGGAATGCAGATGAAATCAGATCATGATCAAACTAAGGAGTTGGTAAGAGCAAGCAGCATTCAAGTTCACAGTTTCTTTTTCCTGTTTTCCCCCAAAACATTGCTGAGGTACCTCCCACTAATTTTATTCAATCCCCTTTCTTTCTATTCTCTGTAATCTGAGAGGATGAAGGCATGGGATCAGATATGAGAAATTTACTTTGCTCTCAACATTATTACATGCTTCTATTTTAGGCATTATTTATTTCCATTGATAGGTTTTGTTTTTACATTACTTATTTCTAATAAATATGTCTTTCACTTCTAAATATGTCTTTCACTTCCCTTGCTGAGCGAAATATTGTTTTTAATGTTGTCTATTTTTAATAAATAATATGGCATTGAGTGAATGTTTAATCCATGGAGAAAATGGAATTTTGAGCTAATGAAGCATTTTTGATGATTTTTTCAGAGATTCTAGATTTTACCTAATAGATTCCTTTGAATTGAAGACCACTACATACATGAGACAGAGAAGGCAAAAGTGAAAGGAGAGGGAGGAAGAAGTAGGCTATTCTGAGAAAGATAAAATGCTATATAGTAAGCAAAATTATGTGTCCTTCCACCTGAGCTGGCTGAGAGACTGACATATCATGTGACAGTGTGTTCTCTTTTGAAAAGCTGAGACAGTCAAAGGAACAAGTCAAGGATGTCATGGTTCTTACCAAATGGACCTCATAGTATTGAAATCAAAGCCACTGATCATCCAACTATTGTGTAGAAGGAAACAATTTTCACTTTGCATTTTTGTGAAATTTGTCAAAAACACTTTGATTTTATAAGAAATTTCAGGAAGAGATAACCTGGTTGAATCTCACTAACCAGAATGTCCTCTGCCCAGAGTAAAATCAAAGTAACCTTTATGGCAATAGTATTACAAAGTAGAAAAGAAAATCAATGAGGAGAGAAAAGTATGCCGTTTTTAGATAAAGTTTTGAATTATTTAACATAAGAAACAATGATAAAGAGAATATGCTCTTTGGGAATATCCAACTGCCATAAAAACTAACTGTTTTCTCTATCCTGACCTGCTCAGCCCTTCAAGGGAAACCATCAAACTCCTTCCAACATGAAAGCTTGAATTTTATAACATAAAGGAGGACTTAATGCTATAGGGTTTATACATATGTGTGAAATGTATATAGTTAGATGGATGTGTTCATTTATCATATATTAGATATATAGGTATATACATACATACATACCCCTCTTCTGCCTATTAAATTATGCATCCAACTCACTATCCATCTGTAGAAATTCATCATACATGCATACTACACATAATCATTTATAAAACACATATATGCATATGTATATATACACACATGTGTGTGCTAGAAGCAGAAATACATGAGCAAAGTGTTATAAAGAAAGAGAAATCATAGGCAGATATAGGTATGCAGTGAGGTGGAAGTATCTCTGTATCCTCCCTAGATGCTGGTGATGGGGAACACCAATCCCATCACCCTTGCTAGTTGTTATAATTTCCCCCTTTCAATAACAGTTGCCCAGGGAAGGACCCCGAACGGTTAGATGGATGGGTAACCCTTTTAGGTCAAACCTGGGATTGGATCAATTATTAATAATGGGCTCTGATTAGCCTTGGATCACATTTGTTATCTGACTGCATTTGCTCCCTCCCCAAAGGGTCGTGATATAAAGACCACTCAGGGAGGTACTTATTAAACACTCTTTACAATTTATAATTATAATTATAATATTTTATAATCTAAATCAGGAAAGGATAATCATGATAAGGATTGGGGATTGGAGACCCTGTCAATCTAATATCTATAATCTATAATCACTTAGGGCTGGAGGCTATTGATTTAGTAAAGCTGGAGCTATTGTTCTTCATAACCCCTCGGGCCCAGCTTGGCCACTGCCAAACCAGGGAAAGTGTCTGCTGTTGATACAGCTGTGTTGATGATGTTATTCACTCAGCTTCTCACTATCAGTGTTTGGTGATGTACTAGCTCTCACAGACTTCAGGAAATATTCAGATCCTACCCACCCTCTGCTTCTTCAGACCTTCCAGCCTCCCTCTACCACCCAGGAACCAAGAGACCTAAAGAGCTAAGAAGATTCAGAGATCAAATGATCTAAGGGACCAAAGTCCAAAGGACCAAAGACCAAAGTCCATAGCCCAAAGAACAAAGAACAAAGACCAAAGACCTCCTCCAGGTGACTATTAGGGGTATTTTTACTCCCAGGCCAACTGACTTTACCCCTGGCTCATGGCCTCTGGGAACATTCCAATCTCTCCAACTGCCTCCCTTGTCAATCAAGGTGACTCCAACATTTCTCAGGATTTGGATATAACAAAAGTCAGCAATGTATAAAACATTTGAAAATTACTAGCATGTTTGAGTGAGAAATGTGTATAGGCATATATGTGTGTGTTTATGTATAGATATATGCATAAATCTATGCATATATTTACATGCCTCTGTATAGGTGTGGGTGTGGATGTGTCCCATAGATTGACAGTGTCCTAGGCTTAAAATAAAGCATAAGAGGAAGAGAACAGGGATGACTACATTTGGAAAATTGTACAATGCTTCCAACAATCCAAGCTGATGCCCCCTGAAAAAAAGTTCTTTTTTCTTCAAAAAACTTTTTGTGCTGTCATATGATTGCATATGCTGGCATACCATTATCTCCAAATAATAAAAGTTGGTGGTAACACATTGTTAATAATGATTAACTAGCAAGAAAAGCCATAATATATATCATTTAGGAAATGAATGATCAGAAAATGAGGTGGGCCAACCAATTCACAAGAATAAGGAATGTAGATGATTATGTATGAGTTCTACACTAATACCTGTGATATATGAAAAGAAATAGAAGACCTGGCAGTGTATTTGTAAGTATAACTATGGGGATTCTTTGAGAGAACATAAGCAAAATCTTTTTTATGTAAAATGAGCAAGTGAATGCTTTGTGATAAACATTGTGCAAGGAATGAACACCCATTCTGATAAAATCATGGTTCTATTGATATATTGAAACCAGCATTTCTTTTATTTGCATTGTGCAATCCACATAATTCTGTGTGTATGTATAAATGCTTCTCCATTGGCTATACCATAAAATCTAAACTCCCCAACTCAAAACAGATGTTACTATTTCTCTACTCCAATTTTCCACTCTTTCTAAGCACAATCCTTCAACTTTAATTGGTTGGACAGATGAATAACTTTTAAACATGCTTTGTACCTTGTTGACCTTATTCATGGGTTTCTCCCTGCTAGCACACCATGACCTCGCCTTTTTCTTAAAGCTCCATCATATCTATCCTGAGGAACAAGCTTAAGTCTGTGAGGTCAAAGACCAGTTTTTCCCCTCTTTTGAACTGCTGTAGCTTTAATAGTATGCATCAATACTTATTAGAAACTACTTAGGATTGCTATTTTCTATTCATGCATATCTCATCTCCATAGCTAGAATATAAATGTGAAATCAGAAGCCTTCTTTTACTTTCCTTTACATCACTCATAGCATCTAGCACTGTGAAGTTGTTAGTGTTCAGTGAGTATTGTTTTAATAGTACAGACTTGTAATTTACTCCTTTGTGTTCTTTAAGCTCAAGAGACAAAATACTCCATTGCTATAAACCTCAATCTGGACTGAATATAAAACTTCAAGGTACTTGCTTTCACAAGGAAAATCATAGGTAGCATTTGAGGATGACTACAGTAAAACAGCTTGGACTTGTCTTCTATTTACTCTTAGCAATTGCCTTTACCTACCACCATATTGAACTTGATTATTCAATTAAATTCAAAGGGCATTTCTTAAACATTAATCTATACTAGGGACACAAAGACAAAAGCAAGAATAGTCTCTGCTACATTTATATTTTAGTAAGAGGATATAACATGTATGGAACTAAACAAATACAAAATACGGCCAAAATAATTTCGGTAGGTTCACCTAAGTGAAGCTTAGAAGGAAACCAGAATTTCTTAGAGACAGAGGAGACACATTAAAGAGGCAGCTTGCGCAAAGATAAGAGATGTGCTGAATTAGCAAAACAGCAGATATGTAAGCAGACTAGAATATGAAAAAAATGAAAGGGAATAATATTTTAAAAGTTTCTTTAGAAAAGGTGTTCAGAGGCAGAATACAAAGGGCTTTAAATGTCAAAAATTGAGTTTGTATTTACTAGTAGAGAAAATATAGAATGACTGAGAATTCTTGTGGTACAGGGAGGATACTTTTTAATTACACTGATTAATTGGTTGTCTCATTAACTTTCAGAAGAAAAAAACTCACACTTTGTATAATTGCACATGTCTAGAACCTTAACATGTATTCCAGTCTAATTATGGTCAATACAAGGCACATGGCATTTTGTAATATGATATCACCAAGGAGTTAGTGATATATCTTCATTTGGAAAATGAGTGCCTCCTTTGTCAAACAATGCTCTGGTGTCCTCAAAAAGTTAAAATTGCTACCAAAAGAGGCCACCTAAAACCTGGGAGAAGCCTAGAAATCCCTGTCAAAATGAAGATTCAGTTTTTTCAAGCCCTTTCTAGTTAAGAAAATAATTTGAAATAGCTAACATTAAGCAATTTCTGAGCAGTAAGCACCTCATTTCCTCTGTTTCAGTCCATCATAACCTAAATCCAGAGAAGTAACATTCCACAAAAGGAACGAAAATCATGAATCCATCTTAGTCGTAATTACCTTTGCCTGGGAAAAGAAACATGCTATCTTTACAGAGGATATGCATTTGGGCATGTTATTCTAAAGTCAAACTGAAACTGGCACCAATGTTCAGGTTAAAGAAAAATTCTCAAACAAATGATTGGTCTTACAATTTGGATTTGAAAGCATATAAATATATTTTTTCAACAAAATGTTTATCAAGACACATGTAGACCTAAAAATGGAAAGATAAAGAATTCAATACAGTTCCCAATTACAAAGGTGTTCATTAGGAATGAACAATGAAATCACTACATCTTTCTCTTATGAGAAAGACAAAAAATGGGAACAAAATCTGTACATTAAATGACCACAATATATCTATTGGGGAATATATGTGCAAGACATTTCCCCCATATTTGCAGGTAGTCTCACAGATAGTATTTCATTCATGTTAAGTTTCTGAGAGATAATATGACATAATGTTTAGATGATCAGCCTTGGAGACAAGAAGATTTGGAGTCAGTTCTTACATTAGATACATATTGTATGACCTAGGGTAATTTAATGAACCTTTCCTTGCTCCAGGTACCTCTTTAAGACCATGATTTATAGAACAGGGACATACCTTCATTTGTAAAGGAACTTTCCCTTTTAGAAATGCATAGGAGTTCCTTACATCAAAGAAATCTCAGTAACCAAGCCACACCAATCAAAAAGAACAGGGACCATTATCTGAATAGCAACCAATGGCGACTCAAGTTAACAAAAAGAAATAGACTTAAGTTGAACCAACATTTCAAACCCAAATTGTAACACGAATCATTTGGGTCAGGTTAACAAGAGGAAATAGGCTTACGTTGAACCAACATGATTAGAGATCAAGAACTTGCTCCCATTATATATGTTGAACATATTTACAAAGAGAAGATTGGGACATTTGCTCCTAGGAAAATAAGAAACAAAAAAAAGTCATCTTTCTGACATAATTTAGATAACTCCCTGCTAAAGGAGAGGGGGCTGAACTATACATCTGCAAAGTCTCCTTGTTAAAATTATCACCATTTTTAGACTGGTCTTTGTACACTTTAAAGTCATTATTCAAGGTTCCAAATACTTTGTAGTTTCACATCCACTCAAGGCCCCCAATTGATGTGTTGGACACTATCAGTCAGACAGAAGATGTAATTAGTCCAAAATATAGTCATTTAATCAAACGGGAACATAAGAAAAGTAACAATAAAGCATTTCTCCATGAACCTGGAGCATATTCTCCCACAAATACACATAGCAACTGTGAGAAGAGGAGATACATATATGTTACCCATATAGCAACAAACATAGCCACAGTACATACATGGAATGACATGTATAGTAAAGATGTGTGGCCAAGGTATATGTGTAAAAGGATGATTAAAGCCTCTGATGCTACATGATTATTATCTTTTGGAGATATTACACTGTTTCCATTGGGCTTATTCCATAGTGTTCTCAGTGGGGTATGTTCTTCACTCGATCCTTTTTTCTCGAATATAGAGTCTTCTAACTACCTCAGGACCTTGGCTCTAACACCTAACTAGCCTTTATGGACCTCAGCTTACTCATCATTAAAATGAGGAAAGCAATAGATATATTAAACACCTCAAAGATCACTGTGATTATCAAATGAAATGGCATTTATAAAGCATTTGGTAAATTAAAGTTTACAACAGGTAGCCTAGTGCACTCCATTAGTGGAGTTGTGAATTGGTTCACTTGTTCTGGAAATCAATTTGGAATTATGCCCAGAAAGATTCTAAACTATGCATACCCTTAGATCCATGTTGGCAAACCTATGGCATGTGTGCCAGCAGGGGCTGCTCCCTTCCCTCTCTCCACGAATGCCTGAGGACATTTCCCAAATCACCTGACCTTCTGCCCAGCCACCCAATGGGAATGCTTCCTCCCTCCCCTTTCTGGAGTAAGGCGGGGGGGGGGGGCTCACATGTGGCATGAGGGTTGCAGTTTGAGCACTCAGTCTCTAAAAGGTTCACCATCACTGCCTTAGACTTTAAATAGCACTATTAGGCAGCCTACAACCCCCCAAAATTAAAGAAATAGGATAAGAATATGAACATATAAATTATTTATAAAAGTTCTTTTCATGGTAGCCAAAAATTGGAAACTAAGGAGGTACCCTTGTTTTAGGGAAAGGCTGTACAAAATGTGGTATATGAACATAATAAAATATTATTGTACCATAAAATAATAACATGGACAATTTTAGAGGAAACTTGGATGACCTCTTTGATTTCATGAAGAACAAAGTGAGAAGAATTAAGTGAACAATTAATATACTGATAACATTACAGAGAAAAACAGTTTTAAAAGATTTTCACACTCTAATCAACAAAATGACAAGTCCAAAAGAATAAAGATGAAACATGCCACTCGATTACACACAGAGTTAATGAATTTGAAATTCAGAAAAGGATCTACATTTTCAGATGTAGCTAATGTTGGCATTCGTATTGGAAAAACTGTGAACTATGAATATATAGTTATAGACAGACAGACAGATAGATAGATAGATAGTAAAGGATTTGTTTTTCAACTTTTTTTACTAAAATATCAATTTAGAATAAGTTATTAATGGTTGATAATAGCACTGACTCATTGTGTTAGTTTTAAACATCTGAGTTTTATTCCATTGGCATTTTAATATCTCCCATCTATCCAAATGAAAATATATGAATTTCAGAAACCATGAAAGACTATGAAGATATTGTTGGTAGAAGTAAGACCCTCAAACCATAACATAAAAGTGACATAAGGCAAAGAATTATTAGAAAAGATACATCACTTGGACTGGGCTAATCAGAGCAGGTTTCATTGAGAAGGCAGAATTTGATGAAAGAAAAGTACAAGTTCAGTATAGGGGACCAGCCTCTACATGCAAAATGAGAGTTCTGAGTGGCGTTTACGGCGTCGAATTGATAAGACAGGAAAAAGAAAAATGAGAACAACCAGACTAGTGGTTAGCCATGCTGTTCCAAATTCTGTGGGCATGTAAGTTTATTATATATCTTTCTCAAAAAAGAAGTCACAGTTGGTAAGGGGCAATAAATCACGTATAATCCATTGAAGTCTAAAGAATACAGATGCAAAGACAAATGGTCAAATTCCAAACCCCAATTCAGCAGGGTATAATTCCGGGAGAGGAAATATCCTATGGAGATGCTCATCAATTGAAATCTGCATTCAGACTAAAGACTCAGGTTTTAATCTGAGTATGGAATCAGCGTTTGTTTAAGATTTAGGCTTCTTCAATTATCAAGGAAGGAAATTATCAATTCAATAGAAGTTGGTCTGCCACTTCAAAGCTCTCCAATAAGAATTGTAAAAAAGGTGGGGATCAAAGACTGAGTCAAAAGAGGAGCCTCAGATTTTTATCTTAGATGGCCCATTCAGTCTGCATCCTGACATGCAGTGCAGAAAAATCATACACACAGTTTTACTTGCCGATGATTTTGTAATGGGATCCAGATAAAATATCTGTTACAGACTCTGTTTCTCTAAATGACTCCTAATAACCTTCTTGGAGGGATCAAGTTGATTTTGGATTAACCTACCTGCTGGTACCAGAGCCTTTTTGGGGCTCAGGTGACCAGGACCAAACACAAAGACTGCCTCAATCTGGATTGGTCACGTAGGGAATCCAGATAACAGGCCCTAAATTTGATCCTATTTCTCCAAAGGTTTTAATACATGGAACGGCTTCCCACAGTTCAGATTGGCAGAGAATGAGTAGAGGGGCATTTCAGGAGGAGAAAATAGGAATGAAAACGACTACATTATTCTCCCAATCCCCTGTAGCTGAAACTTAGAAACAGCTTCATTTCTCTCCTTCTTTCTCATATCCACATGGAATGACTTGACAAGTCCCATTCATTCTACACTTGCCCCCTTCTTGCTCTGATCTGATTCCACATTATCTCTCTCCTAGACTATTGTAGTGGCTTCTTAACTAGTTTTCTTGCTTCACTCCTTCTCCTCTACATCCTAAGGAATAAAAAGATATCATTGAATTTGGGGAGGAAGAAGTTAATAATGACCTTGGAAGGAAAAGTTATATATCAAAAGCACTGGGCCAGGGCACCTGCAATCCCCTGCTCCACTAATCCTTTATTCTAAGAAACACTTGCAAACCTCCAGGCAAGACTTAAAAGGGGAGGATTCTATTTACTTTTTGACATGGTGATGGATGACTTAGGTTCTGTAACAAATTTGCCAGGCTGGAAAACATACACATACTCACCCCCTTTTTTTCTATTTTAAGTTTTCCCAGGTAACTCTTACAAAGAAAGAATAGCATCATTTAAAGTCGACCATTTCACAAAGAAATGCAAATTTCTGATTCTAATTTCTCATATTTTAGTAAAAAACAAGGAAGAATGTAAATATCTACCTTTTTTACTATTTTTGCTCCAAGAAAGATACACACACACACACACACACACACACACACTTTATACTAGAAATTGTTCAAACTTTAAAAAGCAAAGAAGTTCAAAATAATCGTGCCCTCCTTTTGAAAATAAAAAGAACTTCCTCCAAGCAACCACAGGTTGACATACTTACCCAAAGTCTTAATTTCTCCCAGTCTCTAAGTAACATTCCAGGAACAAACAGAATTGGAAAATGTTGTACCTAAAAAGAATTTAGAGATAATTTAGTCCAATCCCAATGAAGGCTATGAGGACTTAAATCTCCTTTTAGATGAGAATGTTAAACTGTGGTCTCTCTAGGCTTTAAGACTATTATCCTAAGACCAAAATGAAATTTCTTGCCCAATGTCAGAAAGTAAGAAATAGCAAAATTAGGGCTGGAGTCACAGACTTCCAACACCTATCCAATATGTTTTCTTTTTTAAATAATAGCGTTTTATTTCCTCAATTACATGTACAAGTTATTTTAATCTTTTTAAAATTTTAAACCAAGTCCTCCCCCTCCCTCCTTCCTTCCTTTCTTCTTTCTTTCCTTCCTTCCTTCCTTGTTTCCCTTTCTCCATCCCTGAGATAGCAAGCAGCTTAATATGGATTTTACACATGAAAAAATTTGAAACTTTTTTTTCTATATGTCATTTTGTGGAAGAGAACTCAAACAAAAACAAATAAAGAAAATGAAATGTAGTATGTTCTGCATTCAGACTCCATCAGTTCTTTCTCTGGAGGTGAAAGGTATTTTTTATCATGAGTCCTTGAGGATTGTTTTGTGTTTTTTGCTAAGAATAGCTAAGCCATTCACACTTGTTCATCAAATAACATTGCTCTTACTGTGTACAATATTCTCCTGGTTCTGCTCACTTCACTTTGCATCAGTTCTTCTAGGCTTTTCTGACATCCTTTTCATCATTTTTAACACAAAAGTATTCCATTACAATCATATATTCCAATTTCTTCAGTCATTCCCAGTTAACGCACATCCCCTCTTTTTTCCAACTCTTTGCTATCACAAAAAGAGTTACTATAAATATTTTTGTACAAATAGAACCTTTTCTAATATACTTTCTACTATGCCATACTACTTCAAGTCATGGGGAAGTTGGTTTCTCTTCCATATTATGAGGATATAGCATCTACTGCAATGAAATTCTTAAAGTGCATGCATCTAATTCTTTTCTACTTGCTACAGCTGCCTTTCCTGATGTTACTGTCTCTTATTCTGCCTCCCCTGGCAGGCTAATATGAAAGAGAGAGCTTCTAATATTCTCATTAAGTGGTCCCTGTGTACACTCTAGCATGGGCATTTCTTTGACTAAAGGTCAAGAGTCACTGAATGAGAGCTTTTCAGAACAATTTTATGTCCATAAATCTTTCAAAATCCCTTTTTTGTTCATTTTCTTCCTGGGGCCAAATACTCTTTGAAATAAATGGAAATGACAACTGGAAAGTAAAACCAGACAAGAAATAATATGCCATGGGTTACCATAATTTCTATAGGTTTGTGATAGTGGGAAAACCAGGGGACTAGCCAAATGGTTTTCAAAGCTGAAAAGAACCTTAGAGAATAATCTATGTTGGTCTTTCACTTTGGTAAAGGAGGAAACAGACCTAAAATTAGGACACTAATAGAAAAAAACATATGAGGAAGGGAAATATTTCTATCTTTAAATTATTGGTTCTTCTTTTTCTCCATAAAATGTATAGGAGGCAACACAGAAAATTTCCCAAATAGACCCAATATTGAGCCATGCTTTAAAAAACTCTTGTATCTGTGACCTATAATTGCATTTAATTGTCCCAAACAGGTGTTTTAATTATTTATTTCATCAAATAGACTTCCTTATTAATGAAATCATTTCATTTTCATTATAAATTTTGTTTTTGTGACATCCTACAATTTTCTGAGGTTAGGCAAATTAATTGAGCAGTTATTCTCAGTGTTACAGAGAGAGCACTGGACGTGCAATCACAAAGATCTCTGATCAAATTCTGCCCTAGACACTTATGAGTTATATAGCCACTCTGAGCCTCAGTTTCCTCAGCTGCTAAATGGTAACAGTAATACCACCAACCTCACAAGGATGTTAGCAATAATCAAATGAGTTAATGTATATCAGTGCAATGGTAAAAGAGGATTGGTAAGCATGCATAGTTTGTTGGGCTGATGCAATTTCCACACAGACGAGGCTTGCAAGCCTGCTTCTGAAAAGCAGTTTAGTTGCAGTTTAGTTGAAGAGTCCTGCAAATGAGGATTTGGAATATGTTCAGACATTCCATAACTTTTTATGGACTGCTAACCATAGATTGATTAGGAAGAGCTTAATAGACTATATAGCTAAAATTAGGATGCACCCAAATGTCACTAACCTAACAAAGAGGGTCTCATTTCCCTTCTAACTACATTCAAGGGAAGAAGGAAGGACTAAACCTTTGATGGAGAGATAGATCTTCAGGTTTTATCTTTCCAACTAGGGCTGCTCCATTGTGGTTTCTGATTTAAGACCCCACTGTTGTTCATTTCTTTGTTGTACCCATTCCTTCTGCTTTTGGGGGGGAGGTTGAGGTGATTATGACCTTGTGAGCTACCAAAGGTCAGAGAAAAAGCTGTAGGAATGTGGGAATTGAATTCCCTTCTTATATCTGCCAGAAGCTTGATGGTGAGAAGTCAAGTTCTGAGTGACTTATTAGATCCAACTAAGCAGTACCCAACAAGCAAGGAAGGACTTGTCCAGTAGTTAAGGCATATTTGGAAATGAAATTGGTAGAAACTATGTATAAAGTATGCCAAGTTCATGCCCATTCTCCCCAGGGACCAAGATGATATAGGAGAGAGTATGTCCCTGGTACTGTGGAGGACATTTTTGTATTTCTGTTCTTGCTATTAGTTTCTCAGTAAAAATAATTTTATTAAAATGTATTGTTGTCAGAAAAAAAACAAGAGCATTTATCCCTGGCAGTTAACAGATTTGAGGCTTGAACTATTAGCATTTGAAAAAGATTTCCTTGACCTCTCAGGCATACCCTTGGCATTCTGGAGAGGAGATCTAGTCAGCTTCTCTCTGGGACAGAGAGGCCTTAGTCATGATACAATGAAACCATAGCTGTAGAGCTAGAAGGGACTTTTGAGGCAAGTTAACCTAACCCCCTTATTTTACAGATAAGGAAATTAAAAAGCTCTATTATAGTGACTTGGCCAACGCCACACAATAGTATGAGGCAGAGCTAGGATTCAAACTCAACTCCTGTGATTCTAAATCCAGCATTTTTCTCCTTTCACGCTATGCCACATGGATGCTTTGTGAACATTAATGTTTTATATAAGTATTTATTAAGTATCTACCATGGTCAAGACAGTGGATTAGGGAAGCTATACATTATCTTTGCACTCAAGAATTAGGAAAAATAAAATGTATATATGTTATTAAAATATAGAAACCTGAGAAAAAGGAAAAACATAACATTTCACAGAAAGGAGCTCTCGGTCACTTCTAGACAAGAAAGTTTGATGGAAAAATTGGTATTTTAACACTTTTAAGAATAGATGGGCTCAGACACTTCCTAGCTGTGTGACCCTGGGAAAGTCACTTGATTCTGATTGCCTAGCCCTTTCATACTCTTCTGCCTTGGAACCAATACATAGTAGTATAGGAAGGTAAAGGTCTTTAAAAAAAGGAAAGATGGGATGTGAACAAGCAGAGAATGGAAGGAAAATATTCTAGATGTGGAGAATGCTATAAGAAAAGGCACCAAGGGAGAAAATTAGGAATCTTCATTAATACCCCAATTGAATTGTAGTTAGGGAATTGTGCAGCTCAATATTCTTTAACTGTTGCTATCTTTAAGCCTGGACTATCATACTATCTAAAGAATTAAAATTGTAGGCAGCCCACACTGCAAGGGAGATATATAGTAAGTCTACTGCAGTTTGTGACCAAATTTGGGTTGCATGTAAGAAATAGCAAGTAACATGCAAGTAGTATCTTCTTAAGCTCAGTTCTGATCATGTCCCTTTCCTTTTCAATGATACTCAGGTGGCTCCCTATTGCCTTTCAGATAAAATATAAACTTTTAAAGTCCCTTCCTGGCCCCAATATATCTTAACAGATTTCTTAGACATGGTTCTCCTTCTCATCTTTACCATTTAGCCACAATGGTCTTTTTGTTCCTCACAGTGGTCCGTCTTTAATTTCTGCCTTTATGTGGGTTTCCCCTTTACTTATAAGGCACTCCTCCCCACTCTCCTACACCTCATCAAATCCATTTATTTCTTCTAGATACAGCTCAAGCAACAACTTCCCCTAAACCTTTTCTAATTACCCCCATTGCTAATGTCCTTCCTCCTAAATTACCTCATGTTTATTTTGTATTTGTTCTATATATATTTATTCTACACATATATAAGTTTTGTATTGCCAATTAGAATCTAAGGTTTTTGAGAATAGGAATTATTTCTTTCATTGCATTTCTATCCTAGTGCCAAACACAATGACTAGGACATAGTAAAAACTTAATAAGTAAATGCTAATTGATTATTATCCATTACATCAATAACTGGAAAAGTGGAAAGACCTATCACATAACAACTATAAGAGATGACAGATGGGCATCCAGGGTGTAGCAGAGGTATTTAAAATATAGAAGAAAGAAAGAGAATAAGCATTTGCTTAGCAGTAGAGATATAAGAGTTTTGGGGGGTTTGTGTGTGTGTGTGTGTGTGTGTGTGTGTGTGTGTGTGTGTGTGTGTGATCACTGTTNTGTGTGTGTGTGTGTGTGTGTGTGTGTGTGTGTGTGTGTGTGTGTGTTTTATTTTCCTAAAGCATGAGGTCTGGCCATATTCCCTCCTATTTGGTAAACTACATTGGCTGCTGAGATAAAAGAGTTAATGAACAAACAAGGAATCGAGATTCATAGGAAACAAAATGGATAGTTTTGATCACATAAAATTGGAAAGCTTTTGTTAAACAAAATCCATGCAGCGAAAAGTAGAAGGGAAAGTTTCACTAGAGAAAATAATTCTCTGCAGAATATCAAAAATAAAGGTTTGATTTGTAAAATTCATAGGTAAAATTATTCAAATCTCTAATAACGAGCTATTCCATGATATATAAATGACCTAAAGATATAAACTTGCAGTTCTCAAAATACAAGAAGCAAACTATCAACAATCGAATAAAATATTGCTCCAAATCACCAATAATAATTAAGTGCAAAGTATCATAACTCTGAGGTTCTACCTCAAACACATTATGCTGGTAAATGTGCCAAAAAAAAGGAAATTAGTGATTGCTTGATGGCATGTGGAAAAGGAGGCACACTAATGCATTACTGATAGAACTATGAATTGATTAAACAGTTTTGAAAAGCAAAATGGAACAATTACTCAAAAAGTTCCTGAACGGTAGATATCCTATGACCTCTACTGAGACTATTACTCATTTACCTCTACTACTCCAAAGGGATCAAACATTTAAAAAAAATTCACAGCTGAACTTTTTTTGTTGTAGCAAAAAAAAATTGGAAAATTAATTGGGGAATTACAAATCAAATATTATTGAGTTGTAAGATATTATAAAAGAGAAAAATGCAGGCAAATTCGAGAAGAAACATTATAAACTGGTGCAGTTTATAACAAAGACGATGGAGAAGTTCTATCTTAGAGTACTGCTTGACAAACAATAAGTCAAGATTTCTGCTTCTGTGCCTCCTACTTCAAAGTGCCTTCTTCCTTTTTTCTTACTCTCAACTCCTCCAAAAACTTACATGGCAATATAGAAATACACTAGAGTTGTGTCCTTTGCTATACCTACATCCACACACACTCATTTAGCCATGGAAAGCTGTTTAAAGTTAATTTCTACCCATGTCCTCCCCCTCACTGAATTTCACTCTACTTATCCTTCTTTCCCAAGGACCTAGATGTTTACTTATTGAGGTAGAATGGAAAAATCCCTAGCTTTGGAATAAAAAGTAGAGTCCAAATCCCGCTTCTGCCATTTATGCCTATGGGGTCTTAAGCAACAAACTGAGCTTCAGTTTAATCAATCCATAAAATGAGGAGGTTGCATTAAATGACCTCTAAGGTCCCTTACAACTCTGTTTCTATGAACTAGTAAACCTGATAAACTAACTCGTCCTAACCAAGTAAAAGCTACAGGACCCCCCTCAAATTGTCTCTCCATTATGTCTGAGGCCTGCTAAATGTGAAGTCTTTATTTAATATAACCCTTTAGTGATCTAATGCAATCTGGTCCATTATTGTTCATATTTAAATTCATGTAGGTGGGAAAGGCAACTCCAAGGGACATGCAAGTTAGATGACATTTGGGGTCAGCCAGAAAATGTAATGCCTATATATATATATATATATG
>NC_058130.1:352961874-352994315 GCF_016433145.1 Gracilinanus agilis | reverse complement strand
AAGGAAGGAAGGAAGGAAGGAAGGAAGGAAGGAAGGAAGGAAGGAAGGAAGGAAGGAAGGAAGGAAGGAAGGAAGGAAGGAAGAGATTATATTACCAGTAGACTGGCTCTCTGGAGATGAAAGTAAATATTTTTATCCACAAGGTGGAGCAGTTAGTAGGAATGCATCTTGGAATTCAGCCTGAGAAACTTTCTAACTGTATGATCTTAGCCAAGTTATTCATTTCAGCCTCAGTTCCCTGATCTGTGAAAAGGGGGAAATAGTATTACCTACCTCACAGGGTTGCTATGAAGATCAAGTGAACTGGCATATGTAAAGTACCCTGCAAACTCTAAAGCATCACTTAAATGTTATTTATTATCTTCATCTTTATCATCCCCATAGAACAGATGAAGAAACCGAGGCTCAGAGAAATTATATAACATTCAAACTTACCGAACTTGGAAGCATTTGGACCAGGACTAAAATATAGGAACTCTGATTGCATGGTCAGTCCTCCCTCCAACAGTCCTGCATCCTCCCTCAGTTCCTCCTACTTTGCTCAGCTGTTCCTGCCTCCTTATCCCTATTAAGAAGTAAAATGAGTCACCGATTTTCATTCGTCTAAAATTGCGAAGATGAGAAAGACAATCTGGTTGCTAATAGGAAACACATCTTGAAGGTAAAACCATAGTTATAAGAGGAACCATGTCTACTCTTCAGAAGCAAAGGATTATTCCTTTAATGAATAAACCTGATAAGAAGTTTTACGTCCTGGCAGAAAACCCCATTCCCTTTGCTTCTGGACAGTTTCATAGTTGCCACCAGCGAGTCTCTGTCAGGCCTTCTGTCAACATTTCTCAGAAAAATATAATTCTCTCAGGTCTGTAGCTGTTCAACAGGATTGCATTTCAATGTCATGTGGGGACTGTAATTACTTTGGGAAAGCTTGGTATTGACAAGGATGATACTCACGTGCAAAAGCCACAGCAAAGAAGAGAATATTTGTTGACTTAAGCAATTAGGAAATAACAACTCATAATTGTCCGATGAAACAAAGTCTTTGAAAAAGCAGTGTGGACCATCAGGGTTCAGAATCAGATGTTAGTTCAAATTATGCCTCTGATATTTCCTAGTTTAGACAAGTCACCTCAACCTCACTGGGTTTTGGTTTTCTTATATGTAAAATGAAGAGTTTGGACTAGATAGATTGAGGTCCCTTCCGGCTTTAAATCTCTGACTCTGTATTAGAACAGGGCTGTGTTGGTAAACTTACGGCACATGTGCCAAAGGTGGCTGCTCCCTTTCTCCTCTCCATGAGCACTTGAGGACATTTCTTACATGACCCTCCCTGCTGCCCAGCAGTCCAATGGGAATGCTTCCTTCATCCCTTCTCTGGGGTAAGACAGGGGGCTCACATGCAGCAGTTTAGGCACTCAGTCTCTAAAAGGTTCACCATCATTGGAAGAGTTTAGGGCATATAGGATAAAGCCACCAGATTTATGAAAAATTAATATTACTGACTACTCATTGGAAAGTTCCTACCACCTGCTACATAATTACAACACAAGGTCTCTAATTTTCAGGAGTTTATCATGTAATAGAGGAGACTATACAGACAAAAAAATTCTGAGAGAGAGCCCAAAAATTCTCAACCAGTAAAACATCATTAATTCAAAGTGTTAAGGAATGAATTTGCTGCTTAACTAAGAATTAACAAGAAAAAATATTGTCCCTACTTTTAGTGTTTCCATGTCATACCTAATGGAAAATGCTTTGAGTATAGGTCCAGCATTATCATCTGGAGAAATTGATGGTTTTGAAGAGACTCATCAGCAAAAGGCTTGCTACCAGGTGATTATTATCTTTGACCAACTGTCACCTGTATTTTGGAAGGATTAATCTGAAGAAGTAGAGAGCTCACATTGATATAAAGTTTTTGAAGTATTAAGGTCTCTTTTTAAACAATTTTACTCTAAATAGTAACACTTGCACATATATCTATGCTCCATATTTCATTTATAAATAGATGTGCAAGAGGGTTAGTGGAATAATTAGTATGAGCAAAGCCATAGGATAATATATTTAGAGCTGGAAAAGTCCTGAGAGGTCATCAAATCCAACTGACTCCTCTCCCTATTTTATAGATGAGGCACAGAGAGTTTAGTTTAGTTTAATACAGGGTCACAGAAATGGTAAACATTTCTATCAGAATTCAAACCCAGGATTTAAATATATAGCTACTACTAACACTATTATCCAGGCTTTGTTGCACTTTCCTTCATTCTTCTTCCTCTCCCAGTACCTAAGGATGATCCAGGTGTTTTGTTGAGACTTTTCCTCCATCACCTGGCTATGCATGACTTGCTTTCATTCTGCTCTACTTTATAAACCCTTTAATGGGTTTTTACCATACACTGTCCCTAAACTTTTCCTCCCTTGATCCTTAGGGATATTTTACCATAATGGATAGAGAATTTGCCTTGAATTTAGGAACAGCTTACACTAGATTGGATATGGCAGTATTCAGTTTTGTGATTCTGCTTTATTTATATTTTTTCTACTTATGAAAGCTAAAGAAATAGAATGAAAAATGATGCTAACTAAATGAAATCATCACTTAATGAAGCACCCAGATGTAAAAACAAATACCAAAAGTAAATATTTTATGACACTAACTAGTATGGATAGATGTCTAAAGGTAACTTAAAATGATTTCTCATTGCATAATTTTAGATGTTTACCATATGTCAAGTGAGTTCATAGTTGCGGGTAAGCTAAAATTCTAATTCTAATAGTTGGGAACTTACTTTGTTCTAGTAATTAAAGGATTTTTGAAAAGCAGAATTTAAAGTTAATAGTTCTAAAGAGTAACAATTTA
Organism: Gracilinanus agilis; assembly: GCF_016433145.1. Classification (NCBI taxonomy): domain Eukaryota; kingdom Metazoa; phylum Chordata; class Mammalia; order Didelphimorphia; family Didelphidae; genus Gracilinanus; species Gracilinanus agilis. The sequence continues at coordinate 352,991,455 of NC_058130.1, read as the reverse complement.
ATGAATGAATTTTTATGAAGTAAAACTTCTTTCCCATTTGGAGTAGCACTGAGAGTACAAAAGTTTATAAAAAAAATTGTCCATGCGCAATGCAATGCTATCCTCTCACATCATTGGCTTACTTTTAGTGATTGAAAAGACTCCTCTCAGGAAATATGCCAAGTCAAATGTCATTAGATTTCTCATGAGTACTGTCTCTAATGCAGAGATTTCTAGTTACTACCTGGTTTTGGCAAAGATAAAATACTGAAGAGTTCTTTTTCTTTTGGTAGACCCACTTCTAACACCATCTGCAACTGGGAAACAAGGAATTGCATCAAAAAGAAAAGAAAGAAGATAAGCCTCACTAGAGTTTTAGGTTGCAGGTATCATATTAGCACTTAACAAGTGAACTGGATGTTGTAGTCCATTTATTTTAGATTAATTTTTTTCTTGTTGCCCAAATCAATAGATAGGTGAACCAGTATCTGAGCAAGCATGAAGGATCACAACAACTTCCCAATCAGATAAGATACATAGGTAACTCTAATTCTACCTCTGGGGTTACTTTCAGAGAAAAATCACACTCGTGACTAAATCTCTACTAGGGCACTTAGTTAAGCAAACAGATTCATTTTTCCACTAATAATAAGAAAAAAAACTCAAATTTAAACAACTGATTATTTTGAGTGGTTTCAAATGATAAATAATGAATGACAGCAGAATCCCTCATACTATCTCAAGATCCCCTAGTTTCTTTTCCGGGGTCAGTGTGGAGTATTTAAGCTATTGGATTATGTAATTCATTGCTTCATCCCCTGGTAGTAAAATACTTTCTACTCCTAGACAATGACAGAATCACAAATCCAACAATAAAGTATTTAATTACAACATATATTAAGGTAGCACAAGGAAAATAAATCAGCAATAAATAAATCCACAATTTGGAGCCTCATCATCCAGTGACAACTTTCATGATGAGTGGTCAGAAGTGAGAATTCAGTTTCTCTAAGGATATATTTAAATCTGCTGTGGTCTATGTTCACCCCACCTCTAGGATGTCAATTCCCTCTGTTTTAAAGTAATCTCTCCTAAGTCCACAATATCTAGAATCTTCAATAAGCAACTACACTGAATTTAGACTGTACACTATGTCCCCCTCCTCAATGAAACATATGCATTGACATAAGACTGCTTTGGTTCATCCATAGAACCTCAATTTGCACCTAGATTTTTCTAAATTTTCCAATATTTGCTAATTTCCAAAATTTGCTAAATATCCAATCATTTCTCCATGTGGGTTCCTATCTGGTTACTTCCATTTCTGCTTCAGGAAATTTGAACCTCTTGATCCAATTCCCTGCATGCAAACATACATTTCATACACTTCTAGCAGCCTGGGTCTTTCCCTACATAGTACAGTAAAAAGAATGTTGACTCTGGAGTTAGAAGACCTGGTTTAAAATCCTTTCTTTTGAGGGTTATTAATTACCTAACAAAGGCACTGAATCTCTCTGGGTTTCCCTCTCCTCATTTGTAAAATGAAGGTTATATTATATAGTCTTTGAGGTGCCTTTCATATCTGGGTCTATGAACCTATGAATGTTAGCTTTCATCTAATTTTATTGACAATTAAAGTTGGGCTAAAATTCTCCATTGAAGGCAATCTGATGTGCTCTTATTATGAAAAAAAAATCAATGTTGGCAAAGCTGCAGGGGAAAGGGCATGTTTATTCACTCCTCTTGTCTCTATGAATTCACCTATTTCCAAAAGCAATATGGAATCATATAAGAAAAAATAGAAAATTGTTCATATCCTTTTATACAAGAATATTACTACTCAGTTATACCTTAAGGACATCACTGAAAAAATAAAAAACAAAACCAAAAAGATTTATTTGGGCAAAAATACTCATGGAGCACTGATTATAATAGCAAGAAAATTAAAAATAAAAGCAAAATATGGGTCAAAATGTCGGACAAGAGAAGAATAAATTGTAGCATATACATGTAATTGAATAATATTATGATATAAAGAATAATAAATGTGAACAATTCAAAGAAATATGGGGAAACATAGAACTAAGTAATGAAAAAAGAACCAAAAGAACATTATATAGAATTAATGTAACTACATAAGTAAAGTAACATAACAGTAGAAAAACTCAAATTAAATACAATTAACTATGTTCCTGATAATTTATTGTTAATGTTAGTTTTGTGTGTGCTTATGTTGTTAAAATAAAATGCATGATTTTTAAAAGCAATAAAATCAACTCATTTTCCTGCATTTCTAACAATTCATCTCACACTGTGTAGGAAGTCAGATGGAGGGTGACAGTATCAAGACAGTTCTTATCACTTCAACATTCTTACTACTTTTCATCCTCAATAATTATCTCAAGTTTCCTTTATATTTTGGTTTAAGCACTATGTTAAATTAGGCCACGGATTACTATCCTATAGACCAATTATATTCTCAACTTTAGTTAGCATCTCATCACGTGGTTATTTACGAAGGAAGTAATACAGAAGAACTCTATTTACACTAATTAAGTCAGATCTAAATAAATGGAGAAATATTAAGTGCTTGTGGAAGGACAGATACAATATAATTAAAATGACAATCCTACCTAAAATAATCTACTAGGGGGGCATCTGGATGGCTCAGTGGATTGAGAGCCAGGCCCAGAGATGGGATGTCCTGGGTTCAAATTTGGCCTCAGATGTTTCCTAGCTATGTGACCCATGGCAAGTCACTCAACCCCCTTTGCCTAGCCCTTACTGCTCTTCTGCCTTAGAACCAAAACACAGTGTTGATTCAAAGACAGAAGATAAGGGTTTTAAAAATAAGATAAAATAATCTACTTATTCAATGTCATCCCAATTAAATTGCCAAAAATTATCTTACAGGGTTAGAAAAAATAATAATAAAATTCACTTGGAAGAATAAAAGATCAAGACTATCAAAGGAATTAAAGAAAAGTATAAAGGAAAGTCTAGCAACAGCAGATTTTAAAATATATTATAAAGTAGTAATTATCAAAACTATCTGGTACTGGTTAAGAAATAGAAAGGTAGACCAATGGAACAGAATAGACATCACAAATAGCAGTAAAAGATTATAGTAATCTTGGATTTGATAAAACAATAGATCTAGGATTTGGGGATAATAAATCATAGTTTGGAAAAAAGTTCTGGGACAACTAAAAACCAAAAGTATAGTCCAATTCCTTTCACCATACACAAAAATAAGATCAAAATGGATACATGATGTAGACATAAAAGGAGATACCATAAGCAAATTGGAAGATATGGGAACATACTACCTTTCAGGTTTATGGATAGGAGAGGAATTTATGAGCCAACAAAAGATTGAGAACATTGTGCGTTATAAAATACATAATTTTGAATAAATTAAATTTTAAAATAAAATTAACACTGCCAAAATTAGAAGCAAAGTAGAGAATTGAGGGGGAAGTGATATTATATGTAGACATTTAGAGATCTCATATCTAAAATATATAATGCATTTTTTCAAATTTATAAGAATAAGAGCTATCCCCAGTTGATATATAGGCAAAAGACATGTACAGACAATTTTCAGATGAAGAAATCAGAACTATGTATAGAATATGAAAAAATGTTCTAAATCACTATTGATTAGAGAAATGCAAACCAAAACAATTCTGAGACATCACCCTAAAGCAACAGTGGGCAACCTTTTTGACCATGAAAGCCATAAAGGCTTGCGGAAGGAGGAGGATGGAGGCTGAAGGAGCTGGAATATGGGGCGGGGGGGTGGGGGGGGTAGGGGGGGCCTGAAGGTCCCCCTAGGGCACATCCTGGAGCTCTGCCTGGACTGGCCAGGGGAGGTGGAGCCAGATATGGCTGGAGAGCCATACTTTGCAGACCCCTGCCTTAAACCCACCAGATTGACTAAAAAGACAAAAGAGAAAAGTGACAAATGGTGGAGGGGATTTGGAAAAATGTGGACACTAGAGCATGGTTGGTTGAGTTTTAACTAATCCAACCATTTTTTAATGTAATTTGGAATTATACCCAGAGAATTATAAAACTGAATATACCTTTAAACCTAGCAATACCATAGCTGAATCTGTTTCCAAAGGTGATCAGGAAAAGAGGAAAAGAATCTATATGATCCAAAATATTTATAACAGCTCTCTTTGTGGTGGTAAAGTATAGGAAACTGAGAGGATATTCATCAGTTGGGGAATTGCTAAACAAATTGTAGTATATGGTTGTAACAGAATACTACCGCACCATAAGAAATGATGAACAAATTTATTTTTTTCAAATGGAAAGTGAAATGAACAGAATGAGAACATTATGAATAGATCCAGAACTAATACTAGAAGAATAAACTGAGAATGTTACCTCTAGAATGTGGACAGAAAGATAAAACATGTAAGGCTTAAAGTATATGAACATGCTGACCTCCATGATGATATCCTATGTGATGCAAAGAGGGTGGGGAAGTGTTGGGACACTAGTGGGCAGGATCTATCATGTAGATATAAAGAAAAGTGAGTTAAATATATAGATCTGTGGTTTCAGCTGCATAATTTCTTTTCCTTTATATATGGAAATGTTTGTTTTATTTGAATTTGTGAATATTTGAAATAATTTTTAAAAAAGGTTAGAGACTGTTATTTTTAAAAGTATAAATAAAATAAACACAAAAACAAATACTCTCTTTTGGAGAGAGAAGGAGGAGGATCGGGAAAGCTTTCATAGCAATAGTAGTTCTTGTGCCGTACCTAGTACCTAGTGTGTAGGCAACTAGGCAACTCGGTAGCATAGTGAATATAGTGCTGAACTTGGAATCCAGAAGACTCATTTTGATGAGTTCAGATATGACCTCAGACACAGCTATACACTAGGCAAGTCATTTGATCCTGATTGCCTCAGTTCCTCATCTGTAAAATGAGGTGGAGAAGGAAATGTCAAACCACTCCAGAATCTTTGCCAAGAAAACCCCAAATGGGGTCACAAAGAGTCATATACAACTAAAACTAATGAAACAGCAACAGCCAGTACTTGGGCTGAATTTTAAGGAAGACTAGATGTACTAAGACTTGAGGAGAGAGTGTATGACAGGCATGAAGAGCAACCAGTGTAAAAAAATGGGAGAGGGAGATGGAATGTCATGTGTGAAGAATATCAATAAGGTTAAATTGGTTGTACCACACTGCGGTAAGCTGATAATAAATATCTATTAAGATAGAAAAGTGGACTGAGGTCAGGTTGATTGAAGATTTAGCAATTTTGCTACAGAATTAACTATATTTTTTCAAGAGGAGTCTTTAAATAGGGTCGTATCTTAAAAGTATTCACAGCTAATGTGTTTAATAGTACAAGATTTTTTTAAAATTCCCAGATTTCCTTCTCTTAAACTATGACTGCTTTATCTAAAATTAATTATAATTGACTGTTATAAGACACATTTCTGACTTCTACCATACACTAAGATATTGAGATATATTAAGATATTCCAAATTGACTAGTTTGGGAATACTAGTTTGCCAAGATGCTGAAATAGAATTTTGAATCTCCATTTTTCTGCCTCTAAAGATTTTTATATCCACTGTTGATATATTGACACTACCCTGTATTCGTCAAGGTCCCTTTCTGCATGTTCTATTCTGTGCCAACTTGTAGCCACTTGATCTCTACAAATGTAAGTGGAAGAAACAACAAATCCCATGACCCAGAAAAGCAAAAGAAAAGCCTCTAATGATATTGACAGCTAGTACTGACTGTAAGAAGATGGACCAAAGAACATCCTTGGTTCTTGCATGACTTACCATTGTATTTTCTCACTGACAGAAATGAATATTTACTTCACAAACCCTGGTGGCTCAAATTTAAGGTCACCAGAATGTTGTAGAATTGATTTTCTTGTGAGTAGAGTCCAATGTGCCCACATACCCAAGAATTTTCTCTTCATTCTTCTTATTCTACCCAAAGCATTGGGTGCAAAAATTCCTAGCAAATTTTTTCCAGCGTACAAATAAGGACATTCCTACTATAAATCAAGGAATAAACTAGACTTAGAATGTTTGAGAGAATTTCAGGCCCTTTTCCTGACTCAAACATTTAAAGAGTGAATATTCTCCCTCTACACATGATAAACATTGTGCTAAAAATCACTTCCCACTAGCAATGCTCTATATCATATCAAGAGAGAAATAATCTTCTCAAAAACATGGATCTGTTACAAATGGATAACAAACACAGAACAGACCAACTTTCTCCTTACCATAAAGAACAACAAAAACCTGAACTCTTAATGCTATTCTCTTCTTCAAATACTAGCCAAGAGACATAGGCTCTGATGTTTAATTTTCTTGTTTTCCACGTGTATGTTTCTCTCCTCTTGTAACCAAGAACACCAATGGTAAATCAAGCAACAAGAGAAAGAGGGTCGAGCATGGCTAGAGAAAGAGGAAGGGTGGGGATAATTCTCAGTAACTGAGCCAAAGCCTTTTTCAAATCCAATAGAGAAAATGAAGTCACCCAATGAAAGTTCTAAAACAGATAATTAAAGAAAAGCCCATATGTCCTAGATTTCTACTTTAGAATTCCAAACTCTGTACATTTATAATTATTTCTGGATCTGATCCCTTGGTATTATACATCAGCTGCCTTTACTAGGGGCAGGGAAGAGGGGCACATCCTCATTAGCATTAAAGCATGACTTGACAGGGCTTCAGCAGCTCAGCCTTGTTTCCAATTCAGTACTATTGATCCCTTGCTCCTCTGTGCAGGAAAAGAAGTCACTAACACTAAATTGCAAATTCCCTATACCTTTTTTTTATTTTAAACCCTTAACTTCTGTGTATTGACTTATAGGTGGAAGAGTGGTAAGGGTAGGCAATGGGGGTCAAGTGACTTGCCCAGGGTCACACAGCTGGGAAGTGTCTGAGGCCAGATTTGAACCTAGGACCTCCAGTCTCTAGGCCGGGCTCTCAATCCACTGAGCTAACCAGCTGCCCCTTCCCTATACCTTTTGTCATTCCATGTCATATTACAGAAAAGAAATAAATTACCTCCCTAGGCTGATGGTAGCCCCAGAGGAGAGGAGCTGAGTTTTTGCAAATGGATTCAATTTTGATGGCCACAATGGTGGTCAGCACTCTTATCTTCTTTCAGAGCTTCCAGATCTTCTTTGTGACAAAATGGAACTGGTCTGAAAGCACAGAATGAGTCTGACATAAAATATCTTGGTGTTTTCTTCCCCTCATAAGACTACATATAGAGCTAAGAAGGACTTCATGGTCCATCTAATCCAACTCCCTAATTTTATAGTTTCTTCGACTGTAAAATGAGATGGTTGGTTTAGTTGACCCCTTCAGTGACTTCCAGCTCTTGACAAAGGAGCCTATGAAGACAAACCAATTCGCCTCATCATATGGGAAATCACAATGGAGCCAGAATTCTACAACTAAGGATAAACTGATCACAGTTCTTAAGTCTTTTGAAGTTTTTCTTATGAAAGATTTAATAACTCTAACCAAAGTAATGAGCATCATTGCAGAGGAACAATGATGAAGAATTCTGCCCACCTCCTGGCATAAAGGATGGGCAAAATATGTAACTATTTCTGGATGTAGTCAATGTGGTCATTTGTTTTACTTAACTATATTTTTTACAAACTCGCAATAATTTATTTTGTTTTAAGGGAGGGAAGAGGAATAAAAATCATTTATGGAGGGATAATGATAGTGACAGGCAACACTTAACATATTTAAGATAAAAGGCTGGAGCAGAATTGATTATGCATCTTAAGGAAAAAAAGTGGGAAGAGCCATCATGATACCAGACAAAGCTAAAGTAGACATTGATCTGATTAAAAGAGATAAGGAAGGATATTACATTTTGCTAAAGGGTATTATAAACACTGAAACAATTACTAAACATGTATGGACCAAATGGAATAGCATCTGGATTTCTAAGGAAAAATTAAAGGAGTTCATGGAGGAAATAGATAGTAAGACCATACTAGTGGGGGATTTCAACCTTCCCCTTTCAGAATTAGATGAATTGAATCAAAAAATAAATAAGAAAGAAGTAAGAGAAGTGAATGAAATGCTAGAAAAATTAGCAGTAATAGACGTCTGGAGAAAACTGAATAGGAATAAAACTTTTTCATACCATAATGGGATAAAAATTTACTTAACAAGGCTCTGTGGAAAGGTAAATTTAAAAATAATTAGAAATTAAATAATATAATTCTTCAAAACTGGTGGATCAGAAAAGAAATCATAGAAACAATCATGGACTTCACTAAATAGAATGACAATAAGGAGACGAAATATCAAAACCTATGGGATACAGTCAAAGCAGTACTCAGGGGAAAATTTACATATCTTAGTGCCTATACCAACAAAACAGAGAGGGAGGAGATCAATGAATTGGGTTTGCAACTTTAAAAATCAGGGAAAGAACACATTAAAAATTCCTACATAAAAACTAAATTGGAAATCCTAAAAATTAAAGGAAAAATTAATAAAACTGAAAGTTAAAAAAACTATTTAATTAATAAATAAGACTAGGAGCTGGTACTTTAAAAAATAGAATAGATAAAGTACTGGTTAATCTAATCAAAAAAAAGAAAGAAAAGAATCAAATTAACAGTATCAAAGAAGAAAAGGGTGATTTCATCACTAATTAAGAGGAAAGTAAGGTAATTATTAAGAGCTATTTTGCCCAATTATATGGCCATAAATATGACAACCTAGGTATATCCTAGTGGAATTGCTTGTAGGTTCTGGAAGGGAAGAAGGAAGAGGGGTGGGAAAAATCACGAATCATAGAGCCATGGAAATTATTCTAAATTAAAAAAAATTAATATTAAGCCCCTACTATGTTCCAAGTAACATTATAAGCTCTCAGGATATAAAAAAGGCAAAAATCAGTCTTTCCCTCAAGAAGCTTGCAATCTAATAGTGGAGACAACATATACCCAACACTGTACAAAAAGTTATATGCAAGAAAAAAATGGAGAAAAGGCATAAGCCAGAGAGATTGGAAAAAGCTTCTTATAATCAGATAGATCTAATTTTCCATAGGATTCATTATATTTGTATATCCTCTTTGTAACTCACAATCAAGTGACTTGAATATATAACAATAGCCATGGATAATGCTATGGTTTTGTTTCCATATTGGAGATAGTCATAGCTTTATTTTTTTAATAATTATTTTCCATCTTAGAACCAATACTGTGTATTTTTCCTAAGCAGAAGAGAGGTAAGGGCTAGACAATTTGTGTTCTGACTTGCTCTAGGCCACACAGGTAGGAAGGGTCTGAGGTCAAATTTGAGCTCAGACCTATAATATCTAGACCTGGCTCTCAAACCACTGAGTAACCTATCTGTCCCATCATGGTTTTATTTTAAGTTCCAACTCCATACTCCTTCACACTTATTCCTCTAAGTGCCAGAACTTCGTTCACTTAAATGAAATCAAGAAATCTGTTTTGAGGATTATAAATAGAGCATAGAAGGTCAACTTTACATTGGTTAGTGCCAGACCTAGAATCAAGAAGCATTGAGTTCAAGTCCATCCTTAGCCACATACTCCTAGGTTGACTCTGGGTAAAACATTTAAGCATCTTCCCCAGTTTCCTCAACTGTAAAATGGTGGTATTCGTATCTACTTCCTAGTGTTTTTGTGAGGATAAAATGAGGTAATATTTGTAAAGAGCTTTGTAATCCTTAAAGTGCTTAAAATTCTAGCTTCTATAATTTTAGTTGCATGGTCAGTAAAATCCTCACACAGCAATGTATAAATGAGAATCGTATGTCTGACCAGCTAGACAAATGAGACAAGTCACAATTCTAGCTGAGCACACTATGGTTTTGAAATCATATTATTTTTACAGCATTCAAAAATGTCCTTATTCTTAGGGTAGGATGCAATTCTGCCTCTCTCATGGGAGAGATTCCTAGAAAAATTGAGGAGACATCATGTAGAATAAATCAAAGCTTCTCCAAGTTTCTGGGAATTTCCAGATGTGACAATGTAAGATTTGGAATAAGGTAATATTTAGTCCATCTCAGGTATTTGGTAATATAATGGAGAGAGCTCTGATCTAAGGAAAAGCCAAGTTCAAATCTAATCTCAGAAACTTACTAGCTGTGTAACCCTAAATAAGTTACTTCATCTGTTTGCCTCAGTTCCTTCAACTGTAAAATAGGAATTATAATAGTACCAACCTCACAGGGATAGTATGTGGATCAAATGGAATACTTGTAAAAAGCACTTAATACAGAGTCTACCACATATATAAATATTTATATTCTCTTTCCTCCTTCATAGTTTATTTCCTGACTATATTAATGAATGCACAGATTTTGAAGCAGCAATATTTCAAAATAATATTCCCATTCATTGAGGGAATGGTTGACATGAATGCATTAATATAATTAGTGGCAGTGTAGCATAAAGAAGAGAGAACCCACCTCAGAGTCAGGAAGGCCTATATTCAAATCCTACCTCTGACATATACTGTCTATTGAATCTTAGACAAGTCAGCTAAACTTTAAATGGCCCCGGGCAAATCTATAAGATTGTAAAATGGATACATTCATCTTCATTGGCAGAGAGATTTCCTCTCTAAGAGTTTCCTTTCCCAGTGGTGTCAAACTCAAAGAGAAACAGATCCCTGTAGGTTTCAATATTATCTTAAAACATCAATTTAACATTAATGATGATGTGTTGTATTGTTATTGATTGTTTAAAAAACATTTTCCAATTGAATTCTTATCTGATTTTGGCCTTGGTCCAGAATTTTGTAATTAGTTTACCACTGTGTCCTGCAAATTTCACATCCCTTCCCTATGCCAATGAAATTATGGTTACAATTTAGAAAAATAAGGTAATGACTTCATTAATTATCATTTCCTCTTATCTTTTAAAGAACTTTGTATTATTCTCCATTGCAACTGAAACAGGAGTTAGTAAAATGGGGGATACCAGTGGAGGGATACTGTAATCTTAATAAATAGAGTTATTCTATTCTAGGCTTCAGAAATTATTGGCCATTGATACAAGAGGCAATGTAGCAGAATAATTGATCAATTAATTAATAAATATTCATTAAGTGCCTACTCTGCTCCAGGCACTGGAACACAAAGAGACTTAGAAAGGGGATTGGGGGAAAGGGGTAAAAAAACCTTTTAAAACAGGGGAGTAGACTGCTTGATTGCTAGGGTTCCTTTCAGAGTTTTAATATTGCATCAATTATTTGCTTATATTATTTCTATTGTTTGCTCATATTATGTATAGATGAAATATTTCAGATGAGGATATTGAGGTCTAAAATGCTTCCTGGAGCTTTCCAAGGATTTTGAGAGCTAATGAGTCAGGAGTCATTTAAAACTCAGGTGACTGAAGGTGACTGAGTTTATCTTCTGTTTTACTATATTGTCTCTCAAATGCATTGGCAGTTATTGTCCCTGGTGTTGGGGTAACATGATACAATATCCTTATACAGCAAAGACTTGGGGGCATTTGACATATCAAAAGCATTAATTCCTGGTTCAGAAACAATAGACAGGGTCCCTCCCTACTGCCTACAAACATGTCTAGGTGTCCCCATTCAGCCTATGACTTACTTCAAGATTGAGCTCAAGAATCACCTTCTGCGAGGGGTCTTTTCTCCTCTCCAAACTTTCTCAGATTATGTTCCATCCACTTTATGTCTGTGTACACACACATACGTTTATGTGAAATATGTGTGTGTAATTTCTACTGTCCCTAAATAGTGTCTTTCCTACCTAGGTGGAGCAATAGTTAGAGAGCAAAACCTGGAGTCAGGAAGACCCAAGTTCAAATCTAGACTAAAATCCCCACTAGCTGAATGAGTCTGAGCAAGTCATTTAGCCTATGTTTGCCTTAGTTCCCTTGGCTGCAAAATAGAGATTGTAATAGCACCTACTTTCCAGAGTTGTTGAGGGAATTAAATTAGATAATATTTAGATGGTGCATCATGTAGTGCCTGGCTTATAGTAGGCACTTAACATTTCTTTTTTTACCATTAGAATGTGAACTCTTTGAGGACAGGGATCATTTTTACTTTCATTTATACCACCAAAACTTACCACTGTGTTTAATATGTATAGGAAATTGTTAATAAATGCTTATTGACTGCCAGTGGGATACAATTTTCAAATCTCACCAAGATACTTTGATACATTGCCCCAGCCCTGCTTTCTCCTTCTCTATACCTCACTTACTGTCATGTCAATGACGAAAGGTAAAGTGTGTCAACAGCTACTGTCTCAGATTCACTATTAAACTCTCCCTGATCTGGATCTTCTTTCCCCTGAGTATAAGTATAGCAAAAAGCCCTAGATGGATAAACTGGGAGTAAAATAGATCCTGGCTAAATTGCTACACTTACTTTTCAGAAATATCATACAAAGCCTTGCAAGAAAGGTATGGCATGAGAATAAAAAGAGATAAATGGATACTAATTGCTAGGGCTTATAAAGTATTATTTCCTGAAGAGCTTAGAGTGTCTTTCCTCCTTTAAAATCATAATATTCATTTCTATACCACTCTTTTGTCCATTAGTTATGTATCACCACATGATATGACTTGTATGGATTACATTGTTATCTTAATGGTTTTTATTGATAACTTTTTATTAATTTATATATTGTCCTCTGTATGCCTCCTCCCCAACTGGAGTGGCCTCCATTATAATGAAGAATGTTAAAAGAAATATAAAAGAGGAAAACAAGAAAAGAATTCTGCAAATCTAGTCAATGCATTAAAAATATCTAAATACATTTATGTAGTATATATTTAGAGCTTGTTGGGTTCTATCTTTGTGCCATTTTTTAGTCTTTCATGTTTATAGAAGATATACCTTCAGCTAGAGTTCAAGATCTTAAAGGTTAGGTGTGAAATCTAAAAAAGAAGGAAGGAAAGCATGAACAAATGAATGAAAGAACAAATGAATGAAGGAAGAAACAAAATAAACAATTGTTCCAGGCATTCTGTGAAATACTTTACAAATATTCTCTTAGTTGATCCTCATAATAATCTCCTGAGAAGTAGGTATTATTATTGTCTTCCATTTACATTCAGAAAATGAAGACAAATGAAGTTAAATAAATTGTGCAGGGTATTGTCTTCCATTTACATTCAGAAAATGGAGGCAAATGAAGTTAAATAAATTGTGTAGGGTAACACAGCTAATAAGTGTCTGTAACTGGTTTTGAAATCATGTCTTTCTGACTATGGGCCCACAATTCTATTCACTATGCCAAATAGATGCTTCTTAAGTAGCTTATACTAATTTATCTTTCACAATGAAAGCTTCAAGCCAAACACTGTAAGATATATGATAAATATTTTATGCTAGATTTATCATATTCATTCTCCTAAAATCAAAGAGAAAAAAGAGTTGACATTAAAATTTGTTACAGATGACAAGTTGAGGTATAAAGAATTTAATAAACCTTTTCAAGGATACAACAGAAGAGACCTATACCTCTAATATCCATAATATTTAACCAATGTTCACTCAGTTTAATCATTAACCACAACAAAATATATTTCAAATTATTTCAGTTGTAAAAAATTGACCCTAATTTGCTCATCCAAGACATAGTCACATGGAAGAAGTTTTCAAAAGAAAGGAAGAAACTGATCAATTGCTGACAGCATAAATCATTCATAGGAATTGGTTCAGACAGGGCCTGGTTCATCAAGTATATTCTTGTCAATGAAGCAAAATAATTTGCTGCTTCTAATAAACCTTGTATCAACTTAATGGAACTTGTCATCTATAATAAAATATCAGCATTTAATAATGACCCACCTTATCTCAGAATCTCTATATTCTGAGTTACTTGCCTGATTTGAAAAGAAAGTTGACAAAACACTTGGAGGTCTTCTGAAAAAAGAGTCTATTCTATAAGTCATCATGCTCAATTCGCCAGTCCATTGGTGAGAAAATAGATAACCCTAAATTCAGAGTCAAGACTCAAATCCAGGTCTTCTGATTTCATATGTCCTGGTAATCTTTCCATTCTAATGCATTACCTCCGAAGACCCAGTCCCTCCAGTGCTTAAGAGGAGTCACCAGACTATGTCTCCTTTCATGGAGATGTGTATTATCTCAGAGACATAAAAAAGTCAGAATTTTGGACTTCAGGTTTTATTAGTCATGGGCATAGGTGGTCCACTGGCATTTATTTATTTATTTGTTTGTCTGTTTGTTTATTTATTTATTTGTTTATTACAGGTCTGCTATGCAGCAGGAACTCTTCTGGGCCCATTAGATAACAAAGATAAAAAAGAAAGAATTCCTGTCCTCAAGGAGCTTATTGAGAGAACAACATATATGCATGCATGTGTATAGTACATTCCAGGCCCAGGAGAACATCTGTATAAGAGATGGGAAATGTATTATTATTTGTGAGAAATATTGATTCAGTCAATTTAGCTGAATATACTTTACATAATATATAAAGGGGAGTAATGTGTCCAGAAAGTCTGAAAATATTATAAATTATTTTAAAGGCCAACAAAGCTTATATTGACTCTAGTGGCAATGGGGAGTCATGAAGGTGAGTGATATGCTCAAACCTGTGCTTTAGGAATATGATTCTGGCAATTTAGGAATAAACATTCTGACAGACTTGGGAAAGGGGAAGAATGAAGAAAAGGGGAGCGATTGAGCTTCTTACAATGATCCAGTTTCTGGATGATGAAGGCCAGAACTAAAATTAAAAGCACATGAGTGGAAGGAGCAGGTTAAATCATCAATAAACCATCAATGCAAAATCACCAGAATTTGAGAACTCACTGGATTTGTTAGAGTAAAGAATAGATTATGATGCCAGAGTTATCAAACTGGCAGAAGGTTGGTAGGACCCTCAAAATAAGTAAGAAAATTAGGAAGAGAAATTGATTTGGAGAAAAATAAGGTGAGTCCTATTTAGGAAATGTTGTATTTTACATAACTATAAAACATCCAGTTTTTAATATTCCTCAGGCAGTAGTGATATGAGAAGAGTTCAGAAAAGAGACTAGGACTAGATTTTACTTTTATTTGCCTTTCTACAACTCAGCATAGTGCTTGTCACATACTGGTCACTTAACTGATCTATCTATCATCTAACTACTTTGGGGCATCTTTTGCAGAGAGATGAAAATAAAACTAATAATAAGTAAAGATATTATTAAGTGAGGAAAGAAGAGGTCCAAGAATAGAATCTTTGAAACACATCCACATTTAAACAATGGAACATGGAAGCTGATCCAACAAAGGAAAGTGAAGAGTGACCAGACAGGTAGAAGAAGAACCAAAGCAAAGACTGTCTTTAAAACCGAAAAGGAAGAGTGAATCCAAGAGAAAAGGGTTCTCAAATGTATCAAATGGGATCATGAGGGATGAAGACTGAGAAAAAACCCTCAGGTATGGCAACTAAGAGATCACAGGTAGTTTTTGAAAAAGAGTCAGTTGAGTAACAAGGCAAAAGCAGATTGTAAAAGGCTGAGAAGTAAACAAACAGAGAGGAAAATTAGATGTTAAGGAGTCTAGCAATATTTTTAGCAATTGATGCAGAAAAAGAAGAGGTACAGGATCATAGCCTAAGATAGTGGTAATCAAGTGAGGATTTCTAATGTTGGGGAGCCTTGAACTGGTTTGGAGGCAATAGGAAAGCATCTGTTTAACAAGAAGATATTGAAGTTTAATTTAGAAGAGGAGTTTTATTTTATTTTATTTTGTATTTAATTATCCATTCACATGCTGTCATATGTATAGCAGATTATAAAACCTTAATGACCAGAATAATTATATTTCCATTTTTGTATCCCCAAAACCTTACAGAGGACTTTGTACTTAAGTTTTTTTAATTGAATAAGATCAAGACTTTAGGTCAGAGTTTATAAAGCTGACTAATTAGATTCTTATGGAATTTAAATTAGAATCCATAGAGAGCCAGAGGTTGGATTTTGGCAAAGAAACCACACATGTTCATCAAAGAACTTCCAACCCTTTCTCTTTTCATAGACCAATAAAGCACCACAAGTAAAGCAATTTTGCAAGAGTCCATCATATTCTAAAAAGGAGCATAAAATAAAAACCTATGTGTTATAATTTTTTAAGAAATACTTAACACATGTAAACACATATGCTGAGGAAAAAGAGCAGACTTTTAGCCTGCTAAGATCAAGATATCAGGAATTGCCAAGCATGTTCCTTTATTCCTATTATCTAAAAACATTAAGCCTGATCAAAAAAAGTTGTTTCCTGAAGCCAATTCAAAACTGAACTCAGGGATGTGCTGGAGCCAACTTATTCTAATTCTGAAAAATGATTGTTAAATTTTCAGTATGTGCATTTATACCTCAGAAAATAGCAAACTCTATGAATCAGAATTTGTTTATTGTTTTTGATTTTTCGACCTAGAAACATAATGGGAAATTGTGTAAGAT
Organism: Gracilinanus agilis; assembly: GCF_016433145.1. Taxonomy (NCBI): domain Eukaryota; kingdom Metazoa; phylum Chordata; class Mammalia; order Didelphimorphia; family Didelphidae; genus Gracilinanus; species Gracilinanus agilis. Next base: position 352,974,988 of record NC_058130.1, on the reverse strand, counting down.
CCAGACTTTTAAAAAAATTTTAAAGTTATGAGTACTTTTTTTCCCCTGGAAAGTCAATTGTTAAACATTTATCAGAAGTTCAGTGACAGAACTGTTCTATTCCTGACCAAGCACAAATATTAGCTTTTGTGTACATGCTTATAAAGCAATAGGGAAAGCAGGAGAAATATGATTCTAAGTTTATATCCACAAGTTTAGCAGGAGAATGTTTAATATATTAACCAAAACAAAAGTTGAGACAGTTTAGGGAAATCCCCGTTAACAAAATCACATTCTCCTTTGGATGAAAATGCACAAAAGCTTGAAATGTCTTCAGAGTAAGGTATAGAGGGTTAGATCATCTATCTACATAGATATCTCACTCTTTGTATCTGTCTAACTAGCTAGCTAGCTAGACAAAATAATGGATCCTTGCATGACTAAAGGAAGTATATTAAAATAATGCATCCTCGCATGACTAAAGGAAGTATATTAAAAGATTCTTCATATGTAATAGTTAAATAGAAATCATAATTGGACTGTCTCCTTGCTCCACTAGTGATAATGCCCAAAAAACTCCAAACATGAGTTCATTTCTGTCCCTGGATGTTGCTTTAGTGCCAGTGCCATTGAGAATGGTAATTTGCTATGCCTCTGAGTCATATTCCCATGAACATCGAAGCCCCTAAGGGTATAACCTGAAAACAATAATGATCATGGCCATATTTCAAGTGGATGAAAGATAATGTAATTTAAAAAACATTGGCAGAGTACAGCCCATTGTTTACCTTTTTCTTAGAACTGTAACATAAAGAAGTGAGACATGATGAAATCTGTTAAAGCCCTAAGCAAGTCAAGGGCTATATTCTTTTTAATTATAACACTGGCTCCATCTCACAGCCTGTGGTTCTATGGGCCAGACAAGTTCTTCCTGCTTCCATTGTTTAATTACATGTATTGGGCCTCCCTAGCAGATCTCCAGTAGGTTCACATGCTGTGATCATTGTCTTCAATAGCTTGGAGATGTTTCACACCCCTAAACAGAGGAGATATTATGAGATGGAAAAGCTAAATAACTAGGGCCATAATTCTTCAAATTCAAATTTCATTTCCCTCCTTATTCTTGTAGCTAACCTTTTCCCTATCCATGTGAAATGTGGAAAAGCACTAAGCATTTTAGTGATGCTCTATCAATTTCATGTCATTGAACTTTACTTTCATATTATAGAAACAATGCTTCTCCTTAGCCATGTGTGTCTGTGAGATGGCTATGCTAGAATTTAAAATAGCCAAACTATATCAATCACACAGCATTAATATAGTGAACAAATAAATGAAACTTATGAATTCATTGAATGATCCAAAATACTTTTTTTTAAAAAATCATACATTGACCCACATGTCAAGTTAATCTTTATTTGGATATTTGAGCCATACATTCTGTAGTTTCATACTATCTATTAATTGATTATATGTCCCTTGCTTCTTTTTATTATCTTAATTGAGCACATTTTCAAAACTAGCTCCTTCAACAACTGAATTATGCTCCAGGGACTTCTATTTTTCTTAATTTATTTTTTACCAGTAACATGATTCAAGGATTTATTAAGCCATATATGCAAAACATACTGCTAATTGCATTAGCAAAAGGTCAACATAAAAACACTCCACAATTTTGTAACTTTACATCTTTGAAATTTTGTTCTGGTGGTTGAAAGGTTGCAGTTCAATATTATGTATGCTTGTCGGTGTTTAAGATATACAGCATTTTTTTTAAATGGAGGAAATTTCTACTGCTGGGTTTGTACCCCAAAGAGATAATAGATAAAATACTTATATGAAAAAAAAGCCATGCTCTTTGAAATGTCAAAAAACTGGAAAATTAGGAGGTGTCCATTGATTGGGGAATAGTTGAACAAATTGTGGTATCTGATGGTGATGGAATACTACTGTGCTCAAAGGAATAATGAACTGGAGGAATTCCATGTGAACTGGAATGACCTCCAGGAATTGATGCAGAGTAAAAGGAGCAGAACGAGTAGAACATTGTACAGAGACTGATACATTATGGCAAATCGAATGTAATAGATTTTTCTACTAGCAGCAATGCCATGTCACAGGACAATCCAGAGGAACTTATGAGAAAGAACACTGTCCACGTCCAGAGAAAGAACTGTGGGAGCAAAAAGGAAAAAGAAAAACACATGATCAATCACATAATTCAATGGAGATATGATTAGGGTTTTGATGTTAAAAGATCACTCTATTGCAAATAATAATATGGAAATAGGTTTTGAACAATGATATATGTATAACCCATTGGAATTGTTTGTCAGCACTGGAAATGGGGAGGGATGGGGCGGAATAATGAACCATGTAACCATGAGAAAATATTCTAAATAAAAAAATAGAGGTAATCTCATATTTGGGGAGTGGTGGGAGTATCTGACCTTGGAGATCCAATATAGGGATTCCAGTCCAAGAATTCGACTAAGAAAATAATAATTCAAATACATAAAGAACTTTAAGTTTTTCAAAGCAATTTCCTCACAACTCTGGCAGGTAGATATTTCAAATACTTTGGTTTCCCTTTTACAAAAGATGAAACTGAATCTTAGAAAAGTTGAATGGCTTATCCAAAGTCACACAAAGGATGAGTTAGAACTAGGATTAAGATAAAAGAATGCCTGCCCTTTGATCCAGCCATACCATTGCTGGGATTGTACCCCAAAGAGATCATAGATAAACAGACTTGCACAAAAATATTTATAGCTGTGCTCTTTGTGGTGGCAAAAAAACTGGAAAGCAAGGGTATGCCCTTCAATTGGGGAATGGCTGAACAAATTGTGGTATATGTTGGTGATGGAATACTGTTGTGCTCAAAGGAATAATAAACTGGAGGAATTCCATGTGAACTGGAAAGACCTCCAGGAATTGATGCAGAGTGAAAGGAGCAGAGCCAGAAGAACATTGCACACAGGGACCAATACACTGTGGTAAAATAGAATGTAATGGACTTCTGTACTAGCAGCAATACAATGACCTAAGACAATTGATTTGAGGGATTTATGGAAAGGAACACTACCCACATTCAGAGGAAGAACTCCAGGAGTAGAAACACAAAAGAAAAACAACTGCTTGGACACTTGGGTTGATGAGGACATGATTGGGGATGTAGACCTGAAAAGACCACACCCATATAACTATCAATAATGTATTAATAAGTCTTGACTGATCACACATAATAAAACCAGTGGAAATGCAAATTTGTTACATCAGAAGGGGGCTGGGAGTTGAAGGGGTGAAGGGGAAAGTAAAAACATGACTTATGTAACCATGGGAAATTTTTCTAAAAATAAAAAAAAATTATTAAGGTAAAAAAAAAAAAAGAACTAGGATTAAACCTCAAATCTCTCCACGCTAGTTTTGCTTTCTCCATCCTCAATCAGGGAAGCATGAGCTATCTATTATGCCACAATCTCCTCATTGGTAAAATGAGGATAACACTTGAAATATTGACCCCCTTAGGATTTTAAAATTAGGATCAAATGTACAAATGTTCGCAAAGTGCTTTATAATTACTATATAATTCCCAGCTTTTCTCATTCTTGATTTTCCAGTTTCTACTTATGACAGTTATAAGTTTCTCAGTTAGAACTTAGTAGGATATTTTTGTACTGGATATTTAAAATTAAAATATATAATTAGCTCTCAAGACAATTTTTATTATTAAATTTGGCTCATATTTTAATGACTGTATGCCCATATGAATAGTTCTAAAATAAAAAAAACTAGCAGATCACTGAAAAAGAGAAAGAAAATGCACCTGTCTTCTGTCAGTGCAGAAATGAGGGACTATGGAGAGAAGAATATTGTATATACTGTCAGATACAGTCAGTGTGTTAGTTAGATTTGCTGAGTTGCATTTCTTCTCTTCTTTTTAATTAAAGGTTGGCTTATTGGAGAGAAGAGGAATGGAACATATATTCATAAAAATATGAGGTAAGAACAAAAGATGTCAATAAAAAAATAAAATAAAATTTAAGAGTTAATTGGCCACAGAAGTTCTGCTCATCCCCCTTTTGAAGTGGTCATGACCACATGTAACAATTTAACAAACATTATCTAATGTATACTAGCACAAAGACCTCATCATACTACATGGAGATTAACATTCCAAACCTGTTTGCCAGGGCCACCCAGCTCCCTCTACAGTTTGTGCCATTCTCCATATCATCACAGTTCTCCTCAGACTAAACAAACACCTGCTCAGAGCAGAAAGGCATGATCTGGCAGCTGATTCTAATCACATAAACAAGTTGGACCAAATTCTGGCTTTTTTAAAGAGCAAATGGAACTGAGTCAAACAACTGTTGTCATTTTACTATCTACCTGGCAGATAACAACCAATCTTAATGCATTTTCTTTTCAGCCAATTTGCTTTAGTGATATAGAGATGCCATCATGGCTGTGTGCCCATGAGAACAGATTCTCACAGACACCTAATTAAGAGAATTAGAGGACCATTAGTAGAGTCTGGATTTCGTTGGGGGCTTAGCTGATTTTCACTCAAAACTCTCTTTTGCATGCACATATACTCTAAAGAGTAGGACATATTGTTCCAGAACTTAGAGAACTAAGAGATCTTGAGTTATTTAGCTGGCTGAGTCAGCAGGAGTTCTATAGAATCACTTTGGATCCTCAGATACCCTTACCTTCTGTTCTTCTTGCTCATACAAAGTGTCAAGGAGAGACTAACTGAAATATAAATGGAGCTCATTATCTGTCCATAAACCTGTCCCTTTTTCTAACTTTGCCAAATCTATTGAGGGCACTACCATTCTTCTGTCTTGGTACCAATAAACAGTTTTTATTCTAAGATAGAAGGTAAAGGTTTTAAAAAAAAGAAATCATTCTCAATACTTCACTCTCCTTCATCCTATAAAGTCAATTGGTTAAAAGTTACTATTGGTTTTTGTCTCAATGACATCTTCTGTATCTAACTCCTTTCCATTAATACTTAATTTGAGACTTCATCATACCTCTTCTAGACTGTTGCAATAGTCTCCCAATTAATTTTCAGCTTCTCTCTTCTTCCTAATCAAGGTGTTCTCACTATATGGTCTGTAGAATTCTGGGGTCATCCAGTTAAAATTATTTTTTATAATTTGATAATGTAATAATACTAAAACATTTGTTATTTGTCTATTAAAATACTCCCCTATTTTCTAACCACATATCTGTGTAAGTTCAGATTTTCTCCATATACTTCTAGCAAAGTAACATGTTGAACATCAAAGCATTTATGAGAATCCAGGCATCTTCCTTTAAGCCAAATATTAAAGACTTGCCAAAACAGGAATGGAATACCACTCTTTACACTTTTTTGTTTTAGGAAGTAATAGGATTTTTTTATTATTTCAAATTAATTAATAAATATTGTAAAATTGTATTGGTTTCAAATTCAAATGATAAACATTAATACATGTTGTTCACATAAAAATATAAACAAAAGCTCTTTGAAATCCTCAATTTTAAGCGTGTAAGCTAGTTCTGAGACCAAAAATTTGCATTGATTGTCTGTGAATAAAAGCATTAAAATCATCTTCCACACAGATGCCAAACCAATATTCCTAAACTACAAGTCTAAATATGTCAATATCCTACAGAAAAAAAGCTCCATTGGCTCTCTGTTACTTCTGGGAGAAATAAGCTATGAATAATTTTAAAGGTCTTTTATCACCCGTCTGCAACCTCACACTCTATTTGCTACACATTACTCCTCTCCTAATTTGTCCAATCAAACTAGCCTTTTTATTATTGTTCACAGAGTATATTCCATCTCCTGATTCTGACCTTTATTTTTAGAATCTTCAGTTTCCATTAAAACCCAGCTCAAGTGCCACCTTCAGCATGATGTTTTCCTTATTCCCTTCTACTGCTATTCCTTCTCCACAATATAATCTTGTGTGTGTGTATATATATGTATATATGCATTTTTGCTATATGCATGTATGTTAGAGAAATACATTTATATAAGTGTGTAGTTGTATATGGAAAATGGAGCAGGGATTGCTTAAGTCTTGTCTACATGTATCATAGCACTTAAGACATGATAGGTATATAATTAATACTTTTTAAATAAACTCCTCTGTTTAAATCTTTTCCAATGTGGTTCTGACCTCTTTATAGAATGATCTCACATTGCTTCCTCTCAAACACTATCTATGATGCTTGCTGAGCCCTTTTTAGGCTGCTCATCAACTTTTAGTGTTGACCTATCAACCAATAGGCTTAACCTATTAACCTATTAACTAATTTCAAAGCAATTCTTCTTGCACCTGTGGCTGCAAGAAACTGTAGCTTAAGCAATAGTCACACATCAGTTAAATTGCCTTCAAAAAACAAGCTCAACCATGTTGAGGGTAACCAAAAGACCTCAAACCCATCAGTGAATTATGTTAAGATGTCTACCCTAAGCATGTGAAAGCAACCTTCCCATTGGAATGGTCATTTGAGATGAATTTGTTTCTACAACCATGAAGGTGGTTGAAGCGAGTGCCTAGAATTTGGTCAAACATTGAGAATGCCAAGTTCATCTACTATTTTCTGGGCCATTTCCAGACATCTTGACTCTTCTCTCACTACTGAACTTCAATGACTCTGGAAGAGAGAGTAAGGTCGATGACTTTGTGTCATTTTGTCCCTCTTAAATCCACGTTACATGACAACATGATGTTATTAGTCCTCTTTGAAAAGAACAACATTGTAAGGATAAGTGAAAAGGGATAGGGAAAAATGCATGGATTGTCTTTAAAAGGAAAGGAGGAAAATTTAGACACAAACCATGGGAGATGATTCTGGAAGGAGAGGAGGATCTTGGGAGTTTTACTGAGACTAAAGGTCACTCCTGATCTGGCTTTCCTCTGAGCTGATAGGGAGGTTTTGCTCTGGTATCTCCTGAGAACAGACTAATCTTGGGGAAAGTTTAGAAAATTCCTGGGTTGGAGGATTGCCTTGGAGGAGACCTGTCTTTCCCAGAAGTGCTGAGATCAACCTGTCAGAGACAACTTGATTAAGGTAAACCCAAGGGTTTGTCAACTAGGACTTTGGGTATACCTGAGAAGTCAACCCCAGGTTTTGGGTAAGGACTCAGTATATCTGTGAGTCCTATATTCTCAGCCTTTTAAAGACAATCTATAATATGTAGGTAGTCAGAGAGTTTGGGGGTCTAGATAAGATCAGGGAGTTGGTAGGAAGGACTTGAGAAGATAAGAAGGGCAACCCCATGAGGCGGGTGTAGATTGGTGGGAGGAGTTAGAACTGTATAGATTTAGGACCTTATCGACCATTTCCCTAACCTCAATAAACTTATTTTTTTCTATAATTGCAGGGGGTTGTGTTTTACTGGCCTGGGAGGTTCCTAGTTGGGCTTTTTCCATTTCCAATCCACCTAGGTCAGTGAAGGCAAACTTGTGACATGCATATCAGCACTGACACACATAGCCATTTTTGATGACATGCAGCCGCATACAGAGAAGTATGGAACAGCATGCCGAGGATAAAACATTTGCTGTAGTGTAGTGTAGACACAATAGATGACAATTCTACCTATATTAATTTACCTATTTTGTTTTATTAAATACAGTTACATATTACAATTAAACATTTTTGTTATTTAAACTATAAATATCATGAAATTATGGTTTTTTCTCAAAGTGACACACCACTCGAGTTATGCTTGATTTTCTGGTGAATTTTGACACATCAAGCTCCAAAGGTTGCCCATCACTTACCTAGGTCCTTCCCATTAAATCTATCTCCTTTTGAAGGTAGTTTTCTCTTTCAACATCATGCAGTCAAACTTGCTATTCCTTATAGGTAGCAATTCATCTCCCCATTGTTTCTTTCTAAAGAACTGTCATGCCTTCAATGTCCCCTCTCCTCTCCTCTGATCCTTGGAATCCTTAATTCTCTTCAAGGCCCAGAAAAAGTGTCACTTCCTCTTATTTGAAATTTTCTTGATATTCTCAGTTGTTAGTCCCCTCCCCTGGAAAAAAATTTTTTTGTACTTATTTTGCATATGTAATACCTCTTCCACAATCACCATGTAGATTTGGTGGTTAGAAGATGCTGACTTTTAGATATTACTCAGAATTCCACAACCTTCCAGAGCTTTTGACTTCTTCTGAAAGCAGTTGAGGTGAATATGGGAAACATTTTATGGCAGACAGTGTTCTTAGAAGTAAATACAGACAAAATAGGTTGGACTAGCAAAGGTGTATAGGAATGGAAAATAAATTGGTCTTAGTGAGATTTTTGGAGTCTAGTTTATATAGACCATGTCATTCGCCTGTTGACATAAAATACTGTCTGAAGTATTCTCCCACATCTTTTCCTACCCAATCACTTTCTCTCAAGTTCTTTATCTGATTGGTGGTGAGAGTGGAATTCAGTTAGGAAAAGAAAAAGCTTAATCCTGCCCGAATTCATATTTAAGGTTGATAGGCTACTATACTTTATTTTTATTCATCTTCTTATTCCCTGCTATTTGGAATTACTTTTAAGACACGAATATATATAATTATTTCAGTCCAAGACAATGAATGCATAGGTCAAGGTTGAGAAAAAAGCAGCAAATCCAAAAGGGAAAGGAGATTTTCCCCAGCCCTGGATGAGGTGAAGGCAAGCCAATTAGAGAGAGAGAATATCTACAAGTTTAGTAATCTCTGAACCTACACATATTTCCAGATTGATATTTGAACCCAGAGAAAAACTTAATGAGGAATTAAGCCAGTAGCATTGAGAGTGGAAATATACACACAGTACATAATCAGTTTCCCCTGGGTCCATATATATTTGTATTTCATTATAATAACAAAATATATTTTGTAGAAATAAATAAAGATGAATAATTGGAAAAATATTCAGTGTTCATGGTCAGTGAATATTAATATAATTTAAAGGATGCTACAACCCAAATTGATTTACAGGTTTAGTGATGTACCAAATCACTCAAGGAATACTTTAAAGAGCTAAACATTTAATAACAAAATTCATTTAAAGGAACAACAGATCTAGACTCTCAAGAGAAAATATAAAAAATGGAAATTAAGCACAGACAAAAACAGAAAATTGCAAACTATATACTAAGACCTTCAAATTATATAATATTGGGTAAGAAATAGAAAAGCCAAAGAAACAGACTAGATGAATAAAAGCTGGAAATATTTGAAAACAGACTAGGGCTTGGTAACACATGCTTATAATCCCTGACATTAGAAAAGTCAGAGACTGGTATATCACTTGAGCTCAGGAATTCTGAGCTGCAGTATGCTAAGCCAAATGGTTTATACAGTAAGTCTGATATCAATATAGTGAGCCCTGGAGAGGGTGAAGGGATGACCAAGCTGCCTGAGAAAGGACAAATTGGCCTAAGTCAGAAATGGAGCAGACGAAAGTTTCTGTGCCAATAAATATTGGATTTGTCCAGTGAATTGTCATTGCACTTACAGCTTGAACAAGATAGGAACACCTAGAAATAAAAAATCTACCACCCCAGTATTTAATCATCCCAAGGATATAATTGACAGAAGAATTCCATTTGACAAGAATATCAGGAACTTGATATGCTGGAAGGCAGTTTGGCAAAAACTAACATCAGAGTAATCTCAAGTACATCAATCAACAATAATGTTTTAGAACCAGGTGAGGTGGCACATGCCTGTTATCCCTGCTAATGGGAGGCTGAGGCTGACAGATTGCTTGAGTTTGGGGCTTCTGGGCTGCAGCAGATTATGCCAATTGAGTGTCCACACTAAGTTGTGCATCAATATGGCAAGCCCTGGGGAGTGAGGGCCACCAGATTACCTAAGGAAGGGCACACTGGAAATGAAGAGGTCAGAATTCCCTTGTGGATCAGTAATGGGATTGTGCCTGGGTGACATGGAGCAGACTGTTTTAAAAAATGAAATTTAATTTTTAAAAAATTTAACAGAAAAATGCATTAGGTATCCTTATGAGAATGTGTGATATAATGGATATCTGTAAAACTTCTGAGTCAGATTGTATTCACATCTTGCCCCCAACACATACAAGAAGTGTGGCCTGGGGTTCCTTATTCTCTTAATGCCCCCTTGCAACTATCCAAGACTTTAAGGTACCAGGAAATTTCCAGTCTGAAATGATAGAAAAATTTCCTCACTGAAAACTACCTCCACCAATGAAATCACAAGTTTTGTTAAACAAACAAACAAACAGATGCCAAGCATAGTAAACTTGAAATAGATATGTGAACTGAATATAAAAGATCATATCATTTATAAACTAGAAGACAGAAGGAGAAATCTTCCAAAACTATGGCTAGAGGGAAAATGCTTTATCAGACCAGTTACAGAGGAAGTGGATAGAGTGATGGGCTTGAATTTCAGTTAAACTCTTTTAGCCTCAATTTTACCAACAGTAAAACAGAAAGGATGCCAATGTTTAACTCACAGAGTTGTTGGATGGCTCAAATGAGTTCATGTATGTAAAATGTCTTGTAAGCAAGAAAGCTCTATGAAAATGTGAACAATTGTTGATATGTCCACAAAAGCTGTATTAACAAAATATGGATACAAATGAAATGCATTTAGAAAATACTTAGAGTGCAAAGGATATCACAGCAATCTTCCCCAAAACTGATGAGCATATTTCCGGAAAGGCTTGATGTGCCTGTTTATAGATATTATCATCAACATCCCAAACACTAATCAGGCCCATACTTCACAAAATAATAGGGTCAGATAGCAAGGGCATAGGCAGCTTCAAAAGTAATTTCAGTTTCTCATCACTTGCTCCACCCACTCATTCCATCACAGAAAATTCAAGTCTTTCTCTCATAGATAACCCAGAAAGCGGCTCCTGAAATTTTGTGCTATTTGTAAGTCATATCCTTCTCACAAAATTTTTCCAAAATTTAAATTCAATATAAATTCAATTCAAAAGACAAATCCAATTCTGTTCAATGTAATGCCTTTTGTGGACAAGAGCTGTTTTGTTTTTTTTTTTTTTTGTGCGGGCTTGTAGGGCATAGGGCTTGCTTACCACAGGCACAGAGAAATGCTTATCACATTATAAATGTTTTGTTATTCAATTCAACGAACATTTGGTAAGTATCCACTAGATGAAAAAATGATGTTCTGAAGATACAAAGCCAAAATGAAAACAATTTCTACCCTCAAGAACTATGCATTCTACTGGAAGAAAAAGTCTCAATGATTTAAAAATCACTATCTGAACTGGGGCAAAGTAGACAATTTTTAGTATTGAGGTAATTCCACTTATACCAAAACAGTGAAAAGGGCACTGATATACATATAGGATTGGACCACAAAACCAGATTCTCAAAGTGCTAAGACTATATTATTCTATTTTATCCTTAATTAATGTCAGTGCAGTTTGACAAAGAATGAGGGTTAATAGTGCTAACTCTGTATTCAGAGGACTGGGTCCAAACCTTGCCTTTCATGCTTACTGCCTATGTGTCCTTGAATAAGTCACTTTAAATCCATAATTCTCAAACACTTCCTAGTCACTTAACCCCAGCTGCCTATCCCTTACCACTCTTCTGCCTTAGAATCACTATTGATTCTAATATAGAAGGTAATGGCCTTCAAAAAATCCATGGGTCCTAATTTCAACATCTGTATAATGAGAGGAGTGGGCTACATAGTTTTGGAGGGTCCAGCCAGCTCTAGGGGCCTCTAAACATTTACTAAGCAAGCTCTTGTGAGATATTTAGCTATTTGATTATGGCATAAAGATGAGAAAACTTCTTCCTGAAGTACCTGCCTTTTAAGGCACTATGTTAGATATTATAGATGTGAGCCTTTTGGCAAAGATCTTATAATCTCATGGGAAGAGCAGATCTACACATGATCAATTCTTGGGTGACTGTGAGATAAGTGCAAAGGAGATAGGCGGGGTTCTATAGGAAGTCTAAGGAAGGAGAGCTCATTTTCCCCTTCAACATTATGAAAGAGATGATAAAGACTTCAACAAGAGTACCTCAAAAATGGGGAAAAGGAAGGTAACAAAGGTGATTGAGATGACTAATAGTCCAATTTGCCTGGATTATGGTATATGTAGGTAGTATACTGAGCATCTGAAAAGGTGGATTCAATACAAATTGGGGAGGATCTTGAATATCAGAATCAGTAACTTATTCAGGAGGCAACGTGTCATATTAAAGCAGATGAACTACTTTGAAAAATTCCAAAAGTTATGATCTCCAAACTCTCACACACCTGATTTGTGAAGACATGCTTGTCATGCTGATTAATTTCCTCTAATGCTCTTATTTCTGGTCCTTCTAAGGGAAGGATACATCCCATAGGGAAGCTAAAGAAGTTGGGGTAAGGGCTCTGCCCTCATGCTGCTCTGCTATTTAGTACAAGGCATGAGAGTTACATCCAATGCCAAAAATTTGTGCCACTCCAAACCAATGTAGGGATGGGGAGCACATGATTGAAGGATGCATCTATTTTCATATCCAAAAGATATTTTCAGACTTGTTCAACAAGGACATTTTTAATGAAATAATTTAGATAGGTAAAAAATCCAAGCTGTAAATGACTGACCTACAAGATTTTTACTTACATCGTAAATCTCAGATGTTTCCTGGAACAATCTTCACCCTACATTATTAGTGAAATGACTCCCTGCAGAAGGTATGCAGACAGAGCCTAATGTACAAATTTTCAAATCTGTTCAGTTACAAAGAAAAAGGAAATCAAAGTCAACAAAGTAATTCGAAGGTATCAAAGCTTCAGGATGGTTTCACTGAACTGTGTATTCCCAGATGGGGCCTATTTGGAAGTTGGAGAGAGCTTTCTTCTTCCCAGTAATAGGACTGAGTTGAAAATTCATGAAAGTGTTTCATGAATCTTGTTGGGGGGAAAGCATTACAAGTAATACCTCATCATTTTCCTAACACATTGGGGATGCTAGCTCAGGGCCTAAATTAAAAAAGCCTCAGCCTCTTCTTCCAGGAAGGAAGGGAAGGAGGGAGGGAGGGTCAGAGGGAGCGAGGGTCAGAGGGAGCGAGGGACAGAGGGAGGAAGGAAGGAAGGAAGGAAGGAAGGAAGGAAGGAAG
>NC_058130.1:352930827-352961474 GCF_016433145.1 Gracilinanus agilis | reverse complement strand
GAGGGAGGGAAGAAGGAAGGAAGGGAGGCAGGGAGGAAGGAAGGGAGGGAGGGAGGAAGGAAGGGAGGAAACATTACCTCAGGTTTTAATAATTCCAAGAACATAACTAAGAGAAGGATTCTATTTGCTGAGAATATCAAAGAAAGTGAGAAGGCAGTTTGCCAAAAACCAGCATCAAAGCAATATCATGCACCTCATTCAAGAATAATGTATTAAAGCCAGGCTAGGTGGTACATTCCTGCAATACCAGCTGAGGCTGGAAGATAGATTGAGTCTAGGATTATGAGCTGCAATAGAATATGTCAACTAGGTGTCTATACTAAGCTGAACATGAATATGGTAAGCCCTGGTGAGCAAGGACCACCAAGTTGCCTAAGGAGGGATAGACTGGAAATAAAAGAGATCAAAATTCCTATGCTAAGTAATGGGATTGTGCCTGGGAAAGATGGAGAGATTCAGTCTTTTAAAAAAATAAAATTTAATTTAATTTAATTTTAAACAAAAACAGAAAGTAGGCAGCCTTATGAGAATGTGACCTGAAAGGTTAATATAGGTTTCCTGAGCTATGCCTTCTACCGAGGAAGGTACCCTGGCCAAAACCAGAGACATCATTTTCCTTGACATTCCCAATAGGTTTTTGTTTGTTTGTCTTGCTGGACCATATTCCTTCCATCTATCCAACAAAGTTGACCACTAAGTTTTTATGAGTTTAGCTTTCAAACTTAGACCTCCTCAGCAAAATAGAGTAGCATGTTGTTTGCCAGTGCCAGGTGTCGACACCCCCCCATGAAGAGCAGCCAATTCAATAAAGTAGCAAAGTCTAAAGCCAAGAGCATCTTCCCTGCTTCAGAGGGAAAGAGACAATCAAATCTTTGAACCATGGTGTGAAAATTTGTAAACATGACTGAAAACAGTCATTGGTTCTTTTGTTGGTTTGGCTTTAAGTGAAAGAAGCATGTTAAAGGCTGTAATTTGGAACCAATATCAAAAGGTAAGCCACTAATAGTGATTGTGCTAATTGTTTTCTGTCACAGCAGACAATATAAACATGGTAAACACTATGATCTTTATTACTACCCCAAATCTGGAAGTTATATTGATTGATATCATGGAAATTCAAAGATAGGTGTACAGAGGAGGAAATAACTTCACTGAAATTAATTATAGAAGAGAATTAGAAACATATTAGGAGAAGAAGGAAGAGAAAAAGGATTACATGGAAGAAAGAAGGAAGAAAAATTAAGGAATGAAAAAATAAAAATAGATATTATGTTTGAAATAAACATCAAATAATATATGTATAACCCAGTGGAATTGCTTGTCAACTCCAGGAGGGTAGAGGGGAGGGAGACAAAAGGAACTACGTAGCCATAGGAAAATTTGATTTAAAATAAAATAAACATCAAAGTTGGTTCCTGGTGACCTGGGTTAATGCAGTATGTAACTTTAAAAATGACTGTGTAATTCTGATCAAATCACTTAGTCTCTGTGAACCTTGACTCTTCATCCAAAAAATGGACCTAATATTGCCTTAAAGACTTCATAGCACTGTCATGAAGACATTTTCTGAACCTTAAAGTTACATAGCAATATGAGGTGCTATTATAGTTACCATACTGTGGCTTCTCTGAGAGGTTTCTTTGTCTGTTCCAGTGTAGCTTTTGATTCTCCTGACCTTTTCTATTCTTAGCCATCAGAGTCTGACAACTTCACCACGTTTGCCTCTTCTCTGGTCTGACCTTTAAGCTTTTGATAACAACCTGGCAACTGAAAGGGCTTCCTTCCTTTTCTGAAAGCCCCTCAGCTGCCCACACTCATCCTGCAGTCTAAGCAGTCGCCTGAAAGCTCTCTGCTGCCCCACACTGGAGTCCATCCAACCATAGCCTGTTTATCTAGACATTTCTGTCTCGGGGTCTCTGAGATAATCTAACACAATGCTTTGAACATAGATTCTGGGACCTGTTTTATAATTAAAATTAAATTCTACTAAAATTTAAAATCCATCCTACCTAATAATTGTTTCTCCTTATGTGTGTGTGTGTGTGTGTGTGTGTGTGTGTGTGTGTGTGTGTGTGTGTGTGTGTAGGAAATAAGAAGACCTTGTTCACAATGTTGCCCTAAACTTCAAGAAATTTGGGTTCATAGGGTACATAGAGTTTATTATATTAAGACTCAACTTATTAAATGAAAGCATAAAAGAAGTTTATGAAGACAACTATTTTTATTTAGTTTTTAGTTTTTATTTAATTAATTGATTTAGAGCATTTTGCCATGGTTATAGGATTCATGTTCTATCCCTCCACTCTTCCCTCCCCCTCCCATAGCGATGAATAATTCCACTGGGTTTTACATGTGTCATTGATCAAGACCTATTTCCATATTATTGATTTTTGTGCTAGGGTACTCATTTTGAGTTCATATCTCTAATTATAATCCCCATCCTCCCTTGTGATCAGGCAACTGTTTTTTCTTCTTTGTTTCTACTCCCACAGTTCTTCCTGTAAACGTAAATATCATTCTTTCTCATAGATTCCTCATAGTTGTCCTGGATCATTACATTGTTGCTAGTAGAGAAGTCCATTACATTTGATTTTACCACGGTGTATCCATCTCTGTGTATAATGTTCTCCTGATTCTGCTCCTTTTCACTCTGCATCAATTCCTGGAGGTCCTTCTAGTTTACATGGAATTCCACCAGTTCATTATTCCTTTGAGCACAATAGTATTTCATCACCAACAGATACCACAATTTGTTCAGCCATTCCCCAATTGAAGGACATACCCTCGTTTTCCAGTATTTTGCCACCACAAAGAGCATAGCTATGAATATTTTTGTACAAGTCTTTTTCCTTATGATCTCTTTGGAGTATAATCCCAGCAGTGGTATGGCTGGATCAAAGGGCAGGCAGTTTTTTAGCACTCTTTGAGCATAGTTCAAAATTGCCATCCAGAATGGTTGGATCAATTTATATCTACCAGCAAAGCATTAATGTCCCGATTTTACCACATCCCAACCAACATTCATTACTCTCCCCTGCTGTCATTTTAGCCAAACTGCTAGGTGTGAGGTGGTACCTGAGAGTTGTTTTGATTTGCATTTCTCTAATTATTAGAGATTTAGAACACTTTCTCATGTGCTTATTGATACTTTTGATTTCTTTAAGTGAAAATTGCCTATTCATGTCCCTTGCCCATTTATTGCTTGTGGAATGGTTTGATTTTTTTCTACAATTGATTTAGCTCGTTATAAATTTGAATAATTAGACCTTTGTCAGAGGTTTTTTTATGAAGGTTTTCTTCCTAATTTGTTGTTTCCCTTCTAATTTTGGTTGCAGTGTGTTTGTTTGTACAAAACCTTTTTAATTTAATGTAATTGAAATTATTTATTTTACATTTTGTAATTTTTTTCTAACTCTTTTGTGGTCTTAAAATCTTTCCTTTCCCAAGGATCTGACAAATATACTATTCTGTGTTCACCTAATTTGCTTATGGTTTTCTTCTTTATATTCAAGTCATTCACCCATTCTGAGTTTATCTTGGTGTAGAGTGTGAGATTTTGATCTAAACCTAATCTCTCCCATATTGTTTTCTAATTTTCCCAGCAGTTTTTGTCCCAAAAGTTGGGTTCTTTGGGTTTATCATAGACTGTCTTGCTGAGGTCACTTAACCCAAGTCCATTCCACTGGTCCTCCCTTCTGTCTCTTAGTCAGTACCATATTTTTTTATGACCACTGCTTTATAGTACTATTTAAGATCTGGTACTGCTAGGAAGACTGCTGTTTTTTAAATGAAAACATACAAGAAGTTTATGAAGTTTATTTTTGTAACTACATCCCACTCCCAAATGTAAAGATGGTCAAGGGCAATAATAGATACTTCTTGTATGCAATACAACATACAAGTGTAATAAAAGCCTTTTGATTGAATGAGTTGTTATCACCTCACAGTCATGAAATGGTAAGCTTCAATTATGGGATAATGCAAGTATAGGTAAATCAAATCCTTAGTCTACTGTTGTATACATTGTACACTCAATGCACACTTTACTGATTGACAGATAGACAAATGAAGGAAAAGGATATCAATTTTCTTTTGCTTTATAATAATTTTTTAAATTTAAGTATGAGAAACTTATTTGGGAAAATGTGAAGCCTTACATTTTTTAAATGCTATGCCACAGAGTATGTGAAAGATCAAGTAAAAAACATTTCCTTTCCTCAGCCAAGCACCATTTTGTCATCTGCACACACATAAAAATGTCTGTTACTCTCATGTAATTAATTGTTCAAAACATTTATCTTCATTCTGTTCTTCATTGAAAGTACTTTTTCTTCTTTTATGGTCAGTAGTTGTTTATAGTCCAAGAGAAGTTATTTGCAACTAAATCTGAAGAAAGAAGAGATGTTTTTAAGGTCTGGAAAGTCAAGGCTCCACTGGGAATCATCATCTTAATAATCTCTGTACATTCACTCTTGCCTTTCTTTTTTTTTTTTTTAAACCCTTAACTTCTGTGTATTGGCTCCTTGGTGGAAGAGTGGTAAGGGTGGGCAATGGGGCTCAAGTGACTTGCCCAGGGTCACACAGCTGGGAAGTGTCTGAGGCTGGATTTGAATCTAGAACCTCTCGTCTCTAGGCCTGACTCTCAATCCACTGAGCTACCCAGCTGCCCCCTACATTCATTCTTAATAGTGCCTTTATTGCTTTCTTGAAGAATATTTTAAGTGGAACTTTCCATGAACAAGAAATGTTCATGAAAAATAAGCTATATGCATTTGAAGAAATACCCCTTTCATGAAAAATGCATTTCCTCAGCTTTTGATTTGAGAATATAGTATTAGAAGATTTGAAACTAAAATGTAAAGAGATAAAATATGTAGGTCAAGGCAATACTATTTGGAGCAAATCTAAGAAAGAAATTGAATATAGGATACAGAATGAGACATATGCCTGTGAGTATATATACATACATATTTTATATCTATATCTATATCTATATATACATATATATATATATATCTCAAACCATCAGGGACATTTGTTTTGCTTGACTACACATGGATATTTATTACAAGAAACTTTGTCTTTACTTTTATTTTCAATGGGGTGGGCAGTGGGAGAGAGAGAGAATGCATTTCTTATCATTAAAAAAATCAGGACATAGGAGGTGAAATGTTGCATGAATTTTAAAAATGCCACTGTTTTACTGTATAACAAAGGAACCTTTACAAAATTGGAGCAAACTGTACATTTTTTTCAAGGTCAAAATAAAGTAGATCAATAAAACTTAAATAAAAAGTAAAAGAAGAAAGCAAAAGAAATATACCATACCAAGAATTCATCACTATTCCTTCCAAGTTAAAAATTCTCAAAACCTCTTATTTCTTTATCAGATATTAGCTCTACAGTTGTGCTTAACAATTGGGGAATAAATGTCTATACCATTTCTCATTTCATTATGGTCCAGATGGGTGGCATTATATTGAACTTGTTTATTATTCAATATCCAAAGGAATAAGCATGAAATAAAATTTTCAGATGATGTATGAAAAAGCCATTTTCATCAGGACATTATAGTTCAAATATTTATTCATTTAGCATATATTTAAGTTCCTACTAACCACAAATCACTATGCTAGATGCTGTGGAGGATATAGTCTTGCCCTCAAGTACTTTATTGTTTAATAGAGGAAACATGTATATAAGTACACTAATTATAATGTAAACAAAGATATGTAAGTAAAATAAGAAATGTAAAAGGTGTATATTTTTCTCTTTTGAATTTTATTTTATTTTTTCCAATTACATGTAAAAGTAACAACCTTCATATTTAATTGTATGTTTTTAAAATATTTTTACTTATTTGGGTTGTTTTTGACATTGAAGCTTTTTCTGTTCCTCTCTCCCAAACCGTGTGTGTGTGTGTGTGTGTGTGTGTGTGTGTGTGTGTAAGTGTACAATACATACCTATATATCAATTCTTTCTCTGGAAGTGGATAGCATCTTTCTTCATCATCTTTTGTTGTTTATTTGAATATTCATATAACTCGGAAAACTTAGTCATGAACATTTACTCTTCAAAAAATATTGCTTCCTTTTTTATTGTTTTGAGTTCCAAATTCTCTTCTACCTCCCTTTCCTAACCCCTCATTGAAAAAAGCAAGCGTTTTCAAAACAATTATACATATGCAATCATGCAAAATATTTTTTCCATATTAGTCATGCTGTGAAAAGAACAAAGATTAAAAAAAAACAAGAAAAATAAATAAAAATAATAATGCTTTGACCTGCATTCAAGTTTCATCAGTTCTTTCTCTGGAGGTGGAAAGCATCTTTCATCAAAGATCCTTCAGAATTCCTTTGGATCTTTGTATTACTGAATGTAACTAATTCATTCACAGTTGATCATTGTACAATATTGTTACTGAGTATAATGTTTTCCTGGTTCTGCTCACTTGACTTTGCATCAGTTCAGATAAGTCATCCAGTTTTTTAAATGTATGCTGCTTATCATTTCTCACAATAGTATACCATTACAATCATATGCAAGAACTTGTTCAGTCATTCCTCAACTGATGGGCATCTCTCCTGTATCCAATTCTTTTTCACCACAAAAAAGAGCTGCTATAAAAAAATTTTTATATATTTGTCCTTTTGCTTTCCCTTTAATCTCTTTGGAATATGCACCAATAGTGATATTGCAGGATCAAAGAGTAGGCACATTTTATAGCCCTCTGGGCATAACTCCAAATTGCTCTCCAGAAAAGTTGGATCAGTTCACAACTCCAAAAACAGAGGATTAGTGTTCTAGTTTTCCTGCATCCCCTCCAACATTTGTCATTTTTTTCTGTCATATAGCTAATCTGGTAGGTGTGAGGTGGTACCTCAAAGTGGTTTTACATTGAATTTCTCTCATCAGTAGTAACTTAGATTTTTTTTAAATTTCATATGACTAGAGATCTTTCATTTTTTATTTGAAAACTACCTATTCATACAGTTTGAACATTTACTAAATGAGGAAGGACTCATATTCTTATAAATTTGATTCAATTCTCTATATATATTTGAGAGATGAGGCTTTATAAAAAAAACTTGCAAAAAAATTCCCGGTTTTCTGCTTTCCTTAGAAGGTTGGCTTTATTGGTATTGATTGTATAATTTAAAAAAAAATTAATAGAGTAGTATTTATCCATTTAATATCCTGTAATACTCTCAGTCTGAGGTCAAATATTCATCATCCAAATGAAGATTTAATTCAAGTCTTTCTGGCTCCAGGTCCAATGCTCTATCCACTGTGCCACATAGACGACCTGTAAAATACTTGATATCCAAAACAACTGACTTGGAATACGGATGAAAACATAATTTAATAATAACAAACTTTCTGAAAACCTAATTTTAAAAGCATAGATGTGATAATTCAAGAAATCATAAGTTAAAGTTGCCCACATTTCCTGGAAAAGGAGGACAAAATGAAATTAGAAAGAATCCAGAACATCATCTCCTGAAAAAAACTCTAAAAAGAAAAGTCCTGAGAATATCATAACCCAGATCTAGTGCTTCATTTTTGGAGGCAGTTAAGAGGCATAGAGGATAGAGAACTGGATTTGAAATCAGGAATGACTGAGCTTTGTATCCTTGGCCAAACCATGTGTCCCTTTTCTATATCAGTTTCCTACTCTTTAAAATGGGAATGAAAATTGTACCTAACACCTGTATGTAAAGCACTTTTGAAATCTTAAAAATTGCTACAAAGTTTAGCTATTTTTTATAACTATTTAGGCAAAAAAGAAAAAATACTATAAGTATCCTGAAAGAAGCAGTTCAAGTAATAAGGATCCACAATTGAGATTTCACAAGACCTGACAGCTTCTACTATAAACCTAAGGAGGTCATGAAACAAATATTCCAAAGGACAGCAAACAAAAATAATATTTTAAAAGGTTCACAATCACGAATCTCTCACTGTGCAGTTACAAGATTATCCTATAATCTTATTTCTTAAAAAGAACAAAAGGGCCTTTAAAGGAAATAGAAACTTTTTAAGCATATCTGATGAAATTATCAGGGCATTTAAAATGCAAGCACAGGAGAAGCCTAAAAAGATAAATTTATTGGTGAAATTGGAAGGGTTTGAACCAAGAATCAATGGAAGAGGGGGCAGAAACAAGTACTCCTTCAAAACCTGAATATTTTCAAAGGGCATTGAAGGAATTAATTAGGAAAAATGTATGTCCTAAGGACCAATTTATTCAACTCTTAGTGTCTGAAGAGGGGGAGGGGAGGTAAAAGGAGAAATATATAACTATAGAAAGGCTAAAGAAGAATGTGGAACATACTATATGTAAAAAAGCACATAAGCATGAAGGAAGAAATAATGGGAGCAGGCACCATATAAATTTCATCCTTATCTGAAACAGACAGCAGAGAGTTAAATACAAACACACATGGACAAAATAATTTGGCACAGAAATGCATAAATTTCAAAGAAGAAACAAGTTGATATGGGGTTAAGAGAGAAGATAATAATTAAAAACGAATAATTGTAAGCAAAAAACCTTCCTCAGCCTGAAAGGGAGATTAAAGGCAAAAAAGAAAGACTCTAAAAGAATCTAAGAAGATTTCCATCAATTGGAAAATGGATCAACAAATTATAATTTATTAATGTAATAGAACATCACTACATTATGTTATAACTTATAATGCTATAATATGTAATATTATAACATCATAACATTACAATAAACATGATTGCAGAGAATCTTGGGTAGTGTGAACTGATGCAATGTGTAAATGGAATTAGCTCCAGTCCATTCATGGTCAAAACTCTACTATCAGAAATTATATCATCCCCACCCCGCTTAGTGGGGAGGGGAGATGAGTTGCCCACACATGACAATAAGTAACAAATCAAGAACAAGGGGCTGCCCTTTGGGCAGTCCAAATCAGTGTAGGGGCAGCCATTTGTCCACTTGAATTAGAGGTGGACCCACAGGAAGTGACTAGAGACACTATCTCTTCAAGTATGTTGGTTACTTCCTGTTGGGGCAGTTCCCACTTTGAACTTGGTGCTGAAGGATCTTGGCTGAGTCCTCAGGCTGCTGACACTCTGAATTGTCACGTGGGTAAGTTAGGCTGACTTCCTTGGCCTACCTTGGCGTTTCCCAGACTCTCTACCTTGCGTAGGCTTCTTGCCTCTCTGATTACTAAGGCCGTGTAGAGTGTAATCTAGTTTAATTAGCTTTTTAACCCTCTCTCTCTGACCAGGCCCCTACAGGCCTGGACTAACCTCTCCCTCTCTATTTCCCTTGCCTTCTACCTTCCTAATTGTAAATAAACTACCTTAAACCCGATCCTGACCTGGGTCTATTTCAATTATGGAATCAATCTGAACTATTGATTCCTGGCAGCCACACCTTAAATATATATCTATATAATACCTAAAATCTCCCTCTTACAGCAGTCAAATGAACTAAACGAGAAAAAAAAGAACATATGTGGAAAAGAACATTGTAAAAAGAAAGAAATTTAAAATACCTAAAAGCTATGATGAATGCAATAATGAAAATATCTCCAAAGAACTTAAGATGAATGTGATTACCTACCTTATGAAGAAGAAATGAGGGGTTCAAGGTACAAAAAGAGAAACATATTTTTGGACATGATCACTCTTTTGAATTCATTTTGATTAGCTGCAATTATTTGTTTGGGAGAGTTTGAATTTAAATTTATTTATTTGTTACCTTACAATTATCATGTATCACTCTCCTTTCCCTCCACTCCTTGCATTAGAAAAGGTATCATTTAACAAACAAGTAAACACAAACACACACACACACATATTGTGTGTGCTATTATATATCAATTCATTCTCTGGATGTGTAAATTCACAGTTGTTCTTCAAACACTATTTCTGTTGTTTTATATAATATTCTCTTGATTCTGCTCATTTAGCCCCTTTATAATTTGATGTAGGTCTTTCTATTTTTTTGAATAAACCTACTTATCATTTCTTTTGAGCAGTAATATTCTATAATAACCACATCCCACAACTTGTTTATTCATTTCCCAATTGATGGGTATCCCCTAAATTCCCCATTCTTTGCCACCACAAAGAGAGTTACTATAAAAATTATAGAACATAAAGGTCTTTTTCCTTTTTCCCTGATCACCTTGGGAAAAAATCCTAATAGTGGTATTGCTAAGTCAAAGGGTATTGTAATGGAGGATTATTAAGAATGTAATCTAAATGGTTTTGTGGGTTCACAATAGGAGAGACAGGAATGTCTGATGGTCTGAACCAAACAGGACAGGAGGACCAGGGTTTATGCCAAGCTGTGAACTGTGACAAGAATGGCTGTTTGGCCAATAGTCACTTAGCTCACCTGGGCTAGGGCCAATGTAACCAACAGGCAACAGGTAAAAGTTGTAACAGTTTTAATTGAATAAACAAATAAACAAGGATGGGTATTAGGGATTCTACTTTTAACCACTAAGGACAAACCACAAGGTCAAGGGAGGGACTTATCTATACTATTCTATCTACCTAAGCCAGCCAGGGCCCAAAGGAAGCAGTATTGAAGTCACAGGGGAAAAGCTCCTCCAAACCTGGTTCCAGTCAGGTATGGTCAGCTCAGCTAAAGGGTCTGAGAATGGCTTCCAATTGGGATCTCATGGTAAATCCAAGGATGGTCTCAGGATGCCAGGAACCAACTCCACCAGGACAGGTGATCCAAGGTACCCAGGTAGGGAGAGAGAGTTTGCAATGCTGTCCATCAGATCACAAACCACTTCCCCACCTGGTGCTGCTCTGCAGGTCTGTTCTTCACTGCTGAAAGCCTTTACCTCTCTCAGGATCCCAGGGAATCTGGATGTAGTTTTCCCTAACTCTGAGTTCTCCCAGGGTGAGCAACAGTTATGTCCCCAACCACTATGGAGTCTCTCTCCCCCGAGTCGAAGCCCCACTTCCAGCTTCTTCATTCCTTCTTGGAATTCTCCAGCCCTTCCTGCCCGGTCCATATAAACTATTTTTAACTAATACTAAATAATCTTCCTCACAACAGTATACACAGTTTTATACTATTTGGCCATAATTCCAGATTACTCTCCAAATGTTTGGATCAGTTTACAATTCTAACAATAGTGTATTAATGTTCCCATTTTTCTACTTCTCTTCCAATGTATTTTTTTTATTTTGACAAAAGTAAAAATACAAGGTTTTAAGATGAGAATTCAAAATTTGGTAAAAATTATTGGGAAAACTGGAAAGCACTCTGGCAAAAAATAAGTGTGGATCAATTCTTACACAATTTACCAAGAAAAGAAAAATAATGGAAGCATGATTTTCACATAAAGTGAGATATCATAAGCAAATTAAAATATAGAACATATTACCTATCAGATTTATGGCAAAGGTCTTATGAATAAAGAAGAGATAGAAACTACTGTGATTTGTAAAATGGATAAATTTGATTACATTAAATTAAAAAGGTTTTCTACAAATAAAACCAATGTGACCAAAATTAGAAGGAAAGAAGAAAATTAAGGAGGAGGTTGCAAAAAGTTTCTCAAATAACGGTCTCATATTTCAAGCATACAGAGAAATTCTTCAAATTCATAAGAATAATAGTCATTGCCCAGATGATAAATAGTCAAAAAATATGAGCAGTCTTTGGATGAAAAAATCAAAAGCTAAATATAATCACTTAAAATACTCTAAATCATTACTAATAAGAGAAATGCAGACCAATCTCCCTAATGAACATAGATGCAAAAATCTTAAATAGAATACTAGCAAAAAGACTTCAGCAAGTGATCAAGAGGGTTATCCATCAAGATCAGCTGGGATTTATACCAAGAATGCAAGGATGGATTAACATTAGGAAAACCATCCTCATAATTGACCATATCAACAAGCTAACAAACAAAAATCACATGATTATCTCAATAGATACTGAAAAAGCCTTTGACAAAATAAAACACCCATTCCTATTGAAAAGACTAGAAAGTGTAGGAATTGAAGGACCTTTCCTAAAAATAATAAACAGTATATACCTAAAACAATCCACAAGCATCATATACAATGGGGATAAATTAGAAGCCTTCCCAATAAAATCAGGCATGAAACAAGGAAGCCCATTATCACCTCTATTATTTAACATTGTACTAGAAACACTAGCAGTAGCAATTGGAGAAGAAAAAGAAATTTAAGGTATTAAAATAGGCATTGAAGAGACTAAGCTATCACTCTTTGCAGATGATGTGATGGTCTACTTGAAAAATCCTAGAGAATCAACTAAAAAGCTAGTAGAAATAATCAACAATTTTAGCAAAGTTACAAGATACAAAATAAATGCACATAAATCATCAGCATTTTTATATATTTCCAACACATCATAGCAGTAAGAGGTAGAAAGAGAAACACCATTTAAAATCACCCTAGACAATATAAAGTACTTAAGAATCTATCTATCAAAACAAGCACAGGAATTATATGAACACAACTACAAAACACTTTCCAAACAATTAAAACTAGATCTAAGCAACTGGAAAAACATTGATTGCTCATGGGTAGGATGAGCTAACATAATAAAAATTACCATTCTACCCAAATTAATTTACTTATTTAGTGCCATACATACCAAACTACCAAGAAACTTTTTTTTTACAGATTTAGAAAAAACTATAACAAAGTTCATTTGGAAGAACAAAAGAACCAAGAATATCAAGGGAAATAATGGAAAAAAATATGAAGGAAAGTGGCCTACCAGTACCAGATATTAAACTATACTATAAAGCAGCAGTCATCAAAACAATATGGTACTGGCTAAGAGACAGAAGGGAGGATCAGTGGAATAGACTTGGGGTTAATGACATCAGCAAGACAGTGTATGATTAACCCAAAGAGCCCAACTTTTGGGACATAAATCCACTATTTGACAAAAAACTGCTGAGAAATTTGGAAAACAATATGGGAGAGATTAGGTTTAGATCAACATCTCACACCCTACACCAAGATAAATTCAGAATGGGTGAATGACTTGAATATAAAGAGGGAAACTATAAATAAGTTAAGTGAACACAGAATAGTATACTTCTCAGATCTCTGGGAAAGGAAAGATTTTTAAGACCATGCAAGAGTTAGAAAAAATTACAAAATGCAAAATAAATAAGTTCAATTACATTAAATTTAAAAAGTTTTAATACAAACAAAAATAATCCAACCAAAATCAGAAGGGAAACAACAAACAGGGAAAAATCTTCTTAACAAAAAACTCTGACAAATGTCTAATTACTCAATTATACAAGGAGCTAAATCAATTGTAGAAAAAAATCAAACCATTCCACAAGCAATAAATGGGCAAGGGACATGAATAGGCAATTTTCACTTAAAGAAATCAAAAGTATCAATAAGCACATGAGAAAGTGTTCTAAATCTCTAATAATTAGAGAAATGCAAATCAAAACAACTCTCAGGTATCACTTCACACCCAGCAGATTGGCTAAAATGAAAGAAGGGGAGAGTAATGAATGTTGGAGGGAATGTGGCAAAATTGTACATAAATGCACTGCTGGTGGAGTTGTGAATTGATCCAAACATTCTGGTTGGCAATTTGGAACTATGCCCAAAGGGCTTTTTGATCCAGCCATAGAACTGCTTGGTTTAAACCCCAATGAGATCATAAGGAAAAAGACTTGTACAAAAATATTTATAGCCACTCTCTTTGTGGTGGCAAAAAATTGGAAAAGGAGACAATGTCCTTCGATTCGGGATTGGCTTAACAAATTGTGGTATCTGTTGGTGATGGAATACTATTGTGCTCAAAGGAATAATGGACTGGAGGAATTCCATGTGAACTGGAATGGCTTCCAAGAATTGATGCAGAGTGAAAGGAGCAGAACCAGGAGAACATTGTACACAGAGATTGATACACTGTGGTACAATCGAACATAACAGACTTCTCTACTAGCAGCAATGCAAGAATCCAGAGAAAGGCTGAGGGACTTATGAGAAAGAAAACTAGCCACATTCAAAGGAATAACTGTGGGAGAAAAAAACACAGACGAATAACAACTGCTTCAAAACATGGGCTGATGGGTTTATTATTGTGGGTGTAGCCACTAAACAAAAACTCTAGTTTAACTATCAATAATTTGGAATTAGCTCTTAATCAATGATACATATAAAAACCAGTGGAATTTTGCATTGGCTAAGGGGGGTTAGGGGGTTCTTGGGGAGAGGGAAAGAACATGAAACACATTAACTACAAAAGTACAGACAAGGGGGGCAGCTGGGTAGCTCAGTGGAGTGAGAGTCAGGCCTAGAGACAGGAGGTCCTAGGTTCAAACCCGGCCTCAGCCACTTCCCAGCTGTGTGACCCTGGGCAAGTCACTTGACCCCCATTGCCCACCCTTACCAATCTTCCACCTATGAGACAATACACCGAAGTACAAGGGTTTAAAAAAAAAGTGCAAAAAGTACAGACAAGTAGGATAAATTTGAAAGTGATGTGTTGGATTTGTTATATCCTTTATGAAAAATGTTATGAAACAGAGACTTTCAGTTTCTTATATAATTCTCTCTTTATATTCTGCTGTATAAATAGAATGCTCTTTTAGAAAGGGTTTAAGTTCAAAATTTTTAAAAAATTAAAATAAAGATTTTAGCGCCACATTCAAAGCAAAATTGAATGTCTACTAGATGCATTTATAGTCCCTCTCACTTTAGAAGAGTGAAATCCTCTAGATATACATGTTTTCAGACTGTTCTAATTACTACAATCCTTATACCATTGGAGATACCTGAATGAGATCTATGGACAATCATAAGAACCTAGCCTAAAAACACAAAGAATATTTAGACTCTAATATATAGTTGGTTAGGCAGAACATAGATTCATCCATTATTATATTTATATTTGTGTCTTTATATACTCTATTTATCAATATACCTTTCATATTGACAATGAAAAGGACTCAGAAAAAGGAAGAAAAGAGTAGATTAGATCACCTTTGGAAAAATCAGATAGTACTTTTTAAAAAATTCATCTTCTCCTTGTAACAAAGACTCATTTCTTATGTCTATATTATGCTGATGTTATATAGTGGCTATTCATGAAATGCCACAGTCTCCAAAGAACTGATATGATGGGTCACTAAAAAGATCATTGAGAGAGAACTGAAGAATAGAAAGCAAGAAAGTTTAGATAAATAGATGGATGAATTTTTTTTCATCAGATACCTTCTCTGGTATGGAGAGAGGAGGAGAGGGGAGAGGGGGGTTTATCTTGGAATTTTAATGTAACAAACAAACAAAAAATTAAATAAAAAAGCAATGGGGAATTATATGGTGGATCTGAGAAGAGTACAATATATTAATATTGAAAAAGTGTACATAAAAAAGTGTGTTAGTGATAAATATGGATGTGTGTTTTGCATGATAACACATGCATGGCCCAGATCAAATTGTTTACCATCTTCAAGTGGAGGGAGGGAAAGAGGTGGTTTGGATTTTATATTTTTGGAAAATGCATGAGAATTATTATTACATGCAAATGCATGAGAATTATTATTACATGCAAATGGGAAATAAAAGATCTTTGAATTTGAAACAATTTAAATTATCAAATGTTATCAGAGTGAAAGATGGCTGAAAAAGGAGGTAGTCTAGTCATCTAGCAAGATCAATAGGATAATCAAAGGACATCCTCATGTGTTCAATTTGTATCTACCTAATGCCAAGAGATTTATTAGAAGACTCAGCACATTAGGTAGAAACTCTGTTGTTGTCATTGTCTTCTGTTTTCAAAGATGACCAGTGACATCATGGAGTAATGTCTAATTGCGTGGATTGGATTTAAGTGAAGCAGAGTTGCACAAAGTTGTCAGCTTCATTCTCTTTTCCAAGTCCAATGGCAAGACAAAAGTCAGGAAGGATTGGTGATGGCCCAGGATACATTGGATTACTTCTACATCTGACCAAGCCCTAAGTGTTCCACAGCTCCTGCTTCAGCTACATTCATGGATATTGAAACAAATTATTCTCATCCACCTATTCTACTAGGGAAATGTTCAGATGCTTGGGGTAGATATCCCTCTGAATCACTGATGAGTTTGTGGCCAATCAGTTACCCTCAATATTATTTAGCCCATCTGCTGAAATGTTTTATTTGGTTGAGGCCACTTACCGTACCATAGCTTCTTGGAATCACAAATGAGAGTTGAGTAACAGAGCAAGCACTCACACTCAAGGTGTTAGTCCTCCTTGAGCACCCACATATCCCAGAACTCTTATATGGAAAGTGAGTGATATGAACTACATAAGATGTAAAGAAATAAATGGGTTGCAATCTGTACTCTCAGAAAGGAGTTCCATAGCAGTGAGCTGATAAGTCTATCAAAGTATTGGGAAAAAATAGAATTGACAAAATCAACTTACATTTTTAGCCCTAGATTTAAATAACCAAATTTAAATATGAGTAAAATTTATTATAAATCATTCAACACAGTATTAACATAAAATGTCTTATGATCAAAATTTTCAAGAATATGAAAACTTGCATAAAATAATATTTTCATCTTAGAGCTTGTAAAATGTTAGAAACAGGACAAAGGAGAGAATTGACATGTCACAGTAAAGTTATCATTGTTAGTCCATTTTTCCTTCTGAAAAGAGAATAAGTAAGCCCATTCCTTTTCTACCTATACATGGAGAGAATATTTCAAATGTCTAAACCTCGGCAATTACAAAATTAAGGACCCTAAGTTTGAGTTGACCTGGACATAATTGAATTGTATATCCTTGGGTGACTTCATGTGTCTATACTTGTCTCAGTTTCTTTATCTGTGAAATGGAGGTAATAAGAGCAGCACACTTTACAAAGTTACCAAGTTCAAAGGAAATAATGATGAAATGGTTTTGGAAAAGTAATAGATTAAACAAATCCAAAGTCATTTTGGCATTTTTGTATTTGCCCTAAGTATAAATGAATTGATGAGAGAAAATAATAATATATATTTATATACATTGTGTACATACACACCTACATATAGATATAAACTTAAGTAATATAATTAATGTGATAGACAATATAGATTTATTGACTGATATTTTTCCATGACATTATCTCCCATCTGGCCAGGTAATTTATGTAAAATGGTTTTACCTGTCAAAATTCAAGTTTGTCACTGCCTAGTCATAGATAAATGAGAATTTAAATGCAATATTGAATGAACTTTTATAGTGTCAAGTCATGTGTTTAAATGAATATCATAATTGTAACTAATAGCCAAGCATAAATAATGCATGCATATGTAAAAAACTTATTGATGTAGAACAAGATTATTCATCAATTATTGTTGTATTTAGTGTTAAATTATATTAAAGTGTGATTATAGTGGTGAGTTACCTATTATAAACAATCAAGCATTGTGAAATGAATATACACAGTTATCAAGGTGATATTGCAATAATATTAATTCAAACCCATTGAATATCAAGGGACTACCCTTAAACTGTTATTAAAACAGAGCAGTGCAATAAGAAATAGAAAACTAAACCAATTTAATATTCATATTTAACATAAATTATGAAAGTAAGGTTGTAAAATGACAGGAGATCAGAGATATCAAAAATGAATGTGTGTATGCATTTGAGGTGATGGAAGCTTAATTATTTAACAGTCAATCAAAAGCAAGAACAATGACACTTCTCTAGAAGGGAAGTTGTTTTCCGAATTTCACACTCATTTCTCCAAGTATACATTTTTAGGGACACTTTTCTAGTATTACAACACATTTAAAGAAGAAAAGAACACGCTTTCTTTTTTGTGACAATTGGAGTCTAAGAACCATATGGTTCTTCTAGGGAGGGTAGTGTGTGGCAATAGTACAACCCACAGTAAAAACAAACAGGCATAGAAAACAAATGTAGGCCCACCCCTGGACTTTGTTAGCCAAAAAGCAGCATGCATTAGGGTAAAAAACAACTATATAGTGAAAGCAGAAATGGCAAAAGACTCCAAAGCTGTCTAATCTTTGTCTCCCACAGTTCTTGAAAGAAATCTTTAAAGCTTAAGTCTGTTCTTTTCCCCACTATAATTCAACTTCCTCTTTCTTAACATTAAAATGGTTGGCAGCTAATTATTGAAAACAAATGTTAAAGAGTGTGTCCCAATACTTCTTCAATTACAAAGCCAAAATTTGTGCAGCTACTGGTTTGGGAAATATTCTTCACACTGTGCGATGATCACTTTGCTAAAAAGCAATCCTGGATTTTTGGCATTTGAGGATAAAATTTAAAGGGACATTTAGCTCACCCAATAATTCAGAAAAAAAATGAAGTTACTAATGATATCTAAGAATCAATTTCTTAATTTATAAAATGGAAATGTAGTAAAACTTTACTATAGTATCTCTCTCATGAAGTGTAAGAAATACACTTTTCAACATTAAAATGCCATATAAATATAAGCTAACCTGTGAGCTGAATTGGTACCTTTTAAATTTTTTTACTTTCTTATTTTAATAACAAATTTCCACATAAGTTTTCCAAAATTATATGATCCACATTGTCTCCCTCCCTTCTTCCCTTTGCCCTCCTAGAGCTGACAAGCAATTCAAGCTGAATTATTCATGTATTATCATGTAAAATATATTTGCATATTATTAATATTTGTAAGTAAATATATATAAAACGTTATATATCTTATAAAACCAAAATCCCCAAAAATGTATCCAAATAAACAAGTGATAAATCATATGCTTTCATCTGAATTCCTACTCCAACAGTTCTTTCTCTGGAGGTGGATAGCATGCTTTTTCATAAGTCCCTAAGAAATGTCCTGGATCTACTGTTAGTAGCAAAGTCTATCACATTTGATCATTCCACAACTTTTCAGTTACTGTTATAATGTTTTCCTGGTTCTGCTTATTTCATTTTTCAGTTTATATAGTTTCCAGTTCTTTCTGAAATCATCTTGTTCCTTATTCCTTTTACCACAATAGCATTTCATCACCATTTTATACCACAATTTTTCAGCCATTTCCCAACTGAGGGACATCCTTTTAGTTTCCCATTCTTTGCCACCACAAAAAAGCAGCTCTGAATTCTTTTTGTACAAACAGACCCTTTCCCATTTTTTATCTCTTTGGGTTACAGATGTAGGAGTGGTATTACTAGATCAAAAAGTATGCATTCTTTCATATTCTTTTTGACATAATTCCAGTTAATGAATGTCTTCCCAATTGTTTAGATCTAGTTTTATTTGTGTGAAGTGTTTTGAAATTTTGTTCATATAATTACTGCATTTATCAAAATATTTTATATTGTCTAGAGTGATTTTGAAAAGAGTTTCTCTTTCAAACTATTGCTGCAAAGTATTAATGAAAATATATAGAAATGCTGGTGATTTGTGTGGGTTTATTTTTTATCCAGTAACTTTGCTAAAATTATTAATCATTTCAACTGTTTTTAGTTGATTTTCTGGGATTCTCTAAGTATACCATCATATCCTCTGAAAACAGTGATAATTTAGTTTCTTTATTGTCTACTTTAATTCTTTCAATTTCATTTTTTTCTCTAAATGCTAAAGGTAGCATTTCTAGTAAAAAAATTATAGTGGTAATAATGGGCATCCTCACTTCATTCTTGAACTTATTGGGAAGGAATCTAACTTATCCCTATTGCACCAGATGATACTTTATGATGGTTTTACATAAATACTACTTATTATTTTGAGGAATGGTCCTTTTATTCCTATGCTTTCTAGTGTTTTCAAAAGGAATGAGTGTTGCATTTTGTCAAAGGCTTTTCTGGCATCTATTGAGATAATGTTGTGATTTCTATTAGTTTGATTATTGGTATGGTCAATTATGCTGATAGTTTTCCTAATATTAAATCTGCCTTGCATTCCTAGTATAAATCCCAGCTAGTCATAGTGAATAATCCCAGTGATATATTGCTGTAGTCTCTTTGCTAGTATTTTATTTAAGACTTTTGAATCTAGTTCTTTAAGGAAATTGATCAATAATTTTCTCTCTCTGTTTTTGGTCTTCTTGGTTTAGGTATTAACACCATATTTCGTCATAAAAAGAATTTTGAAGGGCTCTTTATTTGCTTATTTTGCCAAATAGTTTCTCTAGTACTAGGATTAATTGTTCTTTAAATGTCTGATAGAATTTACTCATGAATCCATCTGGCCCTGGGGATTTTTTCTTGGGAATTTCATGGATGGCTGGTTCAGTTTTTTTCCCCTGATATTATTTAAGTATTCTCTTTTGTTAATGTGGGCAATTTATATTCTGTAGATATTCATCCATTTCACTTAAATTATCAGATTTATTGTCATATAATTGGGCAAAATAGCTCCTAATGATTGCTTTCATTTCCTCTTCATTAGAGGTGAAATCAACCTTTTCATTTTTGAAACTGTCAATTGGATTCTCTTCTTTCCTTTTTTTAAATCAAATTAACCTATACTCTCTATTTTATTTGTGTTTTTTTCATAGAACCAGTGCCTAATCTTATTTGTTAGCTCAATAGTTCTTTTACTTTCAATTTTATTAATTTCTCCTTTGGTTTTTAAGATTTCCAATTTAATATTTAATTGAGGGTTTTTTATTTGTTCTTTTTCTAGTTTTTTAGTTATATACCTAATACACTGATCTGCTATTTCACTATCTTATTGATATAAGCATTCAGGGATATAAATTTTGCCCTGAGCACTGGGTATACTGTGTGTATCCCATACATTATTATGTGTTGTCTCCTCATTGTCATTCTCTTTGATGAAATCAGTGATTGTTTCTATGGTTTGTTCTCTGACCCACTCATTCTGAAGAATTTGATTAGTTTCCAATTAATTTTTAATTCGCCTTTCCATAAACTGATTATAATTTTACTGAATTATGATCTGGAAAAGTTGGATTTATTATTTCGGCTTTTCTGCATTTGGTTGTGAAGTTTTTATGCCCTAGTACATGGTCAATTTTTGTATATGTACCAGGAGCTGCCGAAAAGAAGGTATATTCCTTTTTCTCCCTATTCAATTTTTATCAGATGTCTATTAAATCTAACTTTTCTAAAATTGATTAACTTCCTTTATTTTTATTTTTTGTTTAGATGTACTAGTTCTGGTAGGGGAAGGTTGAGGTCCCCCACTAGTATAGATTGTCTATTTCCTCTTTAAGCTCCTATTGTTTCTCCTTTAAAAATCTGGATTCTATACTATTTGTTGCATATATGTTAAGTGTTAATATTACTTCCTAGTCTATACTCTCTTTTGTCAAGATATTAATTATCTTCTTTATCTCTTTTAATCAGATCTATTTTTGCATTAGCTTTGCTAAGGTCATAATTGCTACTCCTGTTTTGTTTTGGGGGTTTTTAAATATCAGTTGAAACCAATAGATTCTGCTCCAGCACCTTACCTTAACTCTGTGTGTGTCTACCTGTCCCAAATTTGTTTCTTGCAATTAACATATGGTAGAATTCTGGTTATTAATACACTCTGCTATCTACTTCCATTTTATGAGTCAATTAATCCCATTTAAAGTCACAGTTATGATTACCATCTGTCCTTCCATCTTGATTTCCTCTTTTAAGCCCAATCTTTCTCCTTTCATTCTTTCCCTTCACACCAGTGTTTTGCTTTTAATTATTTCCTCTCCCTTATATTACTACCCTTCCCACAACAACACTTCTTATTCCTCTCCTACTTCTCTAAAGGGTCTTTTAATCAGCCTCCCAAACTTCTCCTCTCTTTATATTATTTACCTCCCAACCACCTCACTTTCTTATTCCCCTTCTACTTCTCTATAGGGTAAGATAGGATTCTATATCCTAGTGAATCTGGCTGTTCTTCCCTCTCTGATCCAATTCCATTGAGAGAAAGATATAATTATTATGGGTCACCATATTCATTCTCTCCTCCACTGAAATAATTCCCCCCATTCCACTTTATGTGATATTATTAATCCATTTTTATTCTCTTCTCATTTCTCTTAGTTCAATCCTTTTTTTCACCCCTAGATAATTTTTTACATATCATACTAAATAGCCTACTACTATGATAATGTCCAAAAAAATTTAAGAGTTATAGATATCATTCTTCTATTTAGGAATATAAACAATTTTACCTTACTGAAACCATTTTCAATTTTTTTCTCTGTTATTTACCTTTTTATGGTTCTCTTGTATTTTTGTATTTGGACATTACATTTTCTGTTTAAGTCTGTTCTTTTCTTCAGGAATGCTCAAAATCTGTTTTATTAAATGACCATACTTTCCCCTGAAAGAATATAGTCATTTTTTCTTTTGAATTTTTTATTTTTAGAAAAATTTTCCATGGTTACATGATTCATGTTTTTACTTTCCTCTTCACCCCTTCAAACCCCACCCCATAGTCAATGCACATTTCCACTGGTTTTAACATGTGTCATCAATCAAGACTTCTTTACATATTATTGATACTTGTGTTGATGTATATTTTTTTTCCTTGTAATATTTTCATTGTAATATTTTTCCTTGGTCTGGTAGTTTTTGAATTTGGTTATAATATTCCTAGAAGGTGTCAGTTGTTCTTTCAATTTCCACTTTTCCCTCTTGTTCGAGAGTTTCAGGGCAATTGTCTCTGATAATTTCTTGTAGGATGTTATCTAAACTTTTTCTTTTATCATGGTGTTCTGGTAAACCAATAATTCTTAAGTTGTTTCTTCTAGCTCTGTTCTCCATATCTTTGGTTGAATCAATGTGGTGTTTCATATTCTCCTCAAATTTTTCATTGTTTTATTTTGTTTAATATATTCTTGTTGCCTTGTGAAGTCATTTGCTTCTAGTTGTTGAGTTCTGTTTTTTAAAGACTGAATTTTATCCCTGGCTTTTTGGTCATCCTTCTCCTTCTGGTCTGATTTTCTTTATAGATCATCTTTTGCCTTCTTTGCTTCATTTTCGAGCTGGCCAATTCTGGTTTTTAAGACTTTGTTTTCTTGTTTTAGTTCATGTATTTCCTTTTTCAAATTGTCTTCAGCCTCTCTTGCCTCTCTTTTTTTTTAATTTTTAACCCTTAACTTCTGTGTATTGACTTATAGGTGGAAGATTGGTAAGGGTAGGCAATGGGGGTCAAGTGACTTGCCCAGGGTCACACAGCTGGGAAGTTTCTGAGACCAGATTTGAACCTAGGACCTCCTGTCTCTAGGCCTGGCTCTCAATCCACTGAGCTACCCAGCTGCCCCCTCTCTTGCCTCTCTTTATTGCTTTTTGAGTTCCTGAAGTTCTCGAGTTAATTGAATTGTGAGATCTTCCAAAGCCTGTGTCCAGTTCGCTGGAACTACTTCCTTCTCTTCTTTTTTTTTTAAACCCTAACTCCTGTGTATTGCCTCCTTAATGGAAGAGTGGTAAGAGTGGGGTGGGCAATAGAGGTCAAGTGACTTGCCCAGGGTCACATAGCTGGGAAGTGTCTGAGGCCAGATTTGAACCTAGGACCTCCCGTCTCTAGACCTGACTCTCAATCCACTGAGCTACCCAGCTGCCCCAACTTCCTCTTCTTCTATTTCTATTTAATTTGCTTTCTTTTCACTTCCTGGAAAGAAGCTGTCAATTGTCATTTCTTTTCTCTTTTTCTGTTGTTTACTCATATTTTTTCTGTGATTGTTCTGCTAATTTGAGCAGTTGTATTTAATGATCTTTGATGAAAGATCTTCCCTCATCTGGCAATGGAGGTTTGTAGTTACTTTCTCTGCCCTCTGAAGACTTATTGTCTGTCTAATTGATGTTATCAAGCCTGCATTGATTGGATTAGTTTCTTACTCAAGAGAAGGAAAAAAAACGTGGGGGGACATGAAGGAGCATTTTCGCTAAGCTGAGTTATCCAGCAGTGTGCTCCCCCTGCACTCTCCTTGTGTTTGATCTGGTTTTCTTTCCTCTTGAAGCCCTACATTCTCTATCTCGGTATGAGGAAGCCAAACTGTCTGTGGTCCGAGATTTGGCTCTCTCTAAACCACCATCTTCTGGACATTTTTGCTGTGTTTCTCTGGTTTTCTCCTCCAGTCACCTCTCCACTGCCTATGTTCAGCTCATGGAATCCAGCACCAGCAAAGCCCTTTCTCCAGGCCAGTGCGCCCAACTGCCCTGAGATTTCTGGAGCTGCTGGAGACTCCACACAGCATGTGGGGGAGGGGTCCTGGGATTCCCCTTCTATACCCTCAGACCCGACAGTTCAAAAATTGAAGCCTTTTTCTTGGCATACCTCTTTAGTTGTGCTGCCCTAGGGTTCCCCCTGCTCTGTCCCATTGTTATTAGATTTGGTTCTCTTTCTTCTGGAAGCACATTGTTTTCTCAGTGTGTAAGGGTATGGAGATTTTAAGATTCACTCTGTCTAAGCAGCCATGTTCCCAGAATTCCCAGAATATATATAGTCAGTTTTTATGGGTAAGTGATTCTTTATTGTAAGTTCACTTACCTTCCAGAATATCATATTCCAAGCCTTCCAGTTCATCAGTGTTGAAGCTGCCAGATCCTGTGTAATCCTGACTGGGACTCCATTACATTTTAATTGTTTCTTTCTGGCTGCATCTAGTATATTTTCCTTAGCCTGGGAGCTCTTGAACTTGGCTAAAACATTCAGAGGAGTTGTCATTTGGGGATTTGATGCAGGAAGTGATCTGTGTATTCTTTCAATTTCTATTTTACACTCTTGTTCCAGAATGTCAGGGCATTCATCTGGAAGAACAAAAGATCAAGACTATCAAGAGAAATAATGGGGAAAAAATGTGAAGGATGGGGGCCTAGCAGTACCAGATCTTAAACTGTACTATAAAGCAGTGGTCATCAAAATAATATGGTACTGGCTAAGTGACTGAAGTTAGGATCAATAGAATAGACTTAGGATAAATGACCTCAGCAAATTAATGTTCAGTAAACCCAAAGATCTCAGCTTTGGGGACAATAACTTATTCTTTGACAAAAAGTGTTGGAAAAATTGGAAAAATATGGGGAAAATTAGATTTAGATCAAAATCTTACACCATATACAAAGATAAATTAAAAATGGGTAAATAACTTAAATATAAAAAGTGAAATCATAAATATGTTAGATGAACATAGAATAGTATACCTACCAATCTGTGGGAAAGGAAGGAATTTAAGACCAAGCAAGAGATAGAGGATGTTACAAAATGTAAAATTAATGACTATGATTATATCAAATTTAAAGAGTTTTTTTTTACAAACAAAACCATGCAACCAAAATTAAAAGAAAAGCAACAAACTGGTGGAGCAGGGGGAATTTAGAAAAAAAACTCTCGACAAAGGTTTAATTTCCCAAATATGTAAGGAACTAAGTCAAATTTACAAAAAAATCAAGCCATTCCCCAGTTGGCAAATGTTCAAGGGATATGAATAGGCAATTTTCAGATGAAGAAATTAAAATGATCAATAAACACATGGAAAAAAGTGTTCTAAATCCCTCCTGATTAAAGAAATGAAAATCAAAACAATGCTAAGATATCACCTCACACCTAGCAGGTTGGCCAATATGGCAAGAAAAGAAAGTCATAAATGTTGGAGGGCATTTGGCAAAATTGGGACACTAATACACAGCTGGTGGAGTTGTGAATTAATCCAACCATTCTGAAGGGTAATTTGGAATTATGCCCAATGGACTAAAGAATGCCTGCCCTTTGATCCTACCATACCACTGCTGGCTTTATACCCCAAAAATATAATAAGGAAAAAGACTTGTACAAAAATATTTATAGCCATTCTCTCTGTGGTAGCAAAAAATTGGAAAATGAGCAGGTGTCAATTGGGGAATGGCTGAACAAATTGTGGTATCTGATGGTGATGGAATATTATTGTTCTGAAACGAATGATGAACTAGAGGATTTCTATATAAACTGGAAAGACCTCCAGGACTTGATGTAGAGTGAAATGAGCAGAACCAGTAGAACATTGTGCACAGAAACTGATGCATTGTGCCACAGCAAAGTATAACAGACTTTTCTACTAGCAGCAATGCAATCATTCAGGACAATGCAGAGGAACTTATGAGAAATAACACTGTCCACATCCAAAGAAAGAACTGTGGGAGTAGAAATGCAGAAGAAAAACATATGATCAATCATGTGGTTCATTGAGGATATGATTAGGG
The DNA here is from genome assembly GCF_016433145.1 of Gracilinanus agilis. NCBI lineage: Eukaryota > Metazoa > Chordata > Mammalia > Didelphimorphia > Didelphidae > Gracilinanus > Gracilinanus agilis. Next base: position 352,935,331 of record NC_058130.1, on the reverse strand, counting down.
TTTTGGTATTAAAATATCACTCAATTGCAAATATGAATAACATGGAAATAGGTTTTGAATAATAATACATGAATAACCCAGTGAAATTGCTTGTCTGCTCTGGGAGGTGGAAAAAAATCTTGAATCATGTTACCATGGAAAAATATTCTAAATAAATACATACAAAAAATCAAATATAAGTTCAGTTATCAATAATAATTTCTTGTAATGTGTTTAGGCTTGGTTTTTTATCATAACTTTCAGGTAGTCCAATAATTCATAAATTTTTTCTCCTTAATCTTTTTTCCAGGTTAGTTATTTTTTCAATGAGATATTTCATATTTTCTTCTGTTCTTTCATGCTTTTGGTTTTTTCATCTTCTTTCTTGATGTCTCTTGAAGTCATTAGCTTCTTTTTACCCACTTCTATTTTTTTTAAATGAATTTCTTCCGGGACCTTTTGATCCTTCTTTTCCATTTGACTCATTCTACTTTTCATATCATTCTTTTCTTCATTGAATTTTGTGGAGATTAAAATTAATATACAAGAACTAAATATTATATTTATAAATTTTATTAATAATAAACTAACATAAAAAGTCAACTGAAATTGTACTACTAACCAGCCCACTCCCAAGTGCAAAAGAGGAAGAGGGAGGAGTTACAGCCAAAAATAAAACAATAATGTAACCATGCAAATGTGGAGGCGCAGGAGAGATTAAATGGAATTTGGGGAAATACTAAGGAACTTATGGCGGATGCAGTCCAAGGTCCAAAATCTCCATTTATACAATTTTTTGCCTCTTTTACAATAGATCAATTAAAAAAAAACCTCTTTTCTTCATTGGATTTTTTGTGGCTCTTTTTCTAGTTGACGAATTTTTCTTTTTAAGCTGTCATTTTATTTTTTGCATCAGTTTCATTTCTTTTCCCCATTTTTCTTCAATCTGTCTTATTTGATTTTTTAATTCCTTTTTTAGTTCTTCCAGTGCAATTTTCATTTTCTTTGAAGTTTTATATGTGGTTGCTTGAATCTCACCATTCCTATCTCCTATTGACACTCTTCTTTGCTCTTTGTCTCTACAGAAATTTTTGAGGGTTAGATATTTCTTTGGGTGTTTGTTCATTTTCCCAGTCCTTTTTTGGCTGTGGACTAGGAATTCTGAAAGCTGATGGTTTTGTCTCTTCTGCTGCTGGCTTTCTGGCCTCAGAACTGTGAGTTACTTTGGCCTGGGGCCAGGTCTTTATCCACAGAACAGATTTCAAAGAACCAAGTGCTATGGACTTCTGGGCCTCACTGTAGGGTGATGCAAGGGCCTAGAACTTCAACAGGTTGGTCTGAGTTATAAGGTGTTCTGTTGTTGGTATAGCCATAGTCCCAGCATCCTGATGTCGGCCTCTGTCCCGGCTCAGAACCCGGTGCAGTTGATGGATGGATAGTTGGCCAGCACTCCTCAGTGTGCAGTTTTGCTTCTGGTTCCCCTTTATCTCATGAAAACCAATTCTATCTGCTTACCTTTCAAGTCATATTCAGTGGGAGAGCCTCTTATCCCGGTCTTCCTATTGGTTTTTTACTCCTGTCATTTTGAGACACTTTTAAAAGACTGCTTTGGAAGGACTGTCAGAGTAGTTTCAGCTTTCACTGCTACTAAGCTGCTTCTTGGTTTGTTTGTTTGTTTGTTTTTAATACAGTTGAGGAAGCAGAAGAAAATTCAGAAGGAAGATCAGACAAATAGAATAGTTCTTAAAGTGATATGTGGTATTCATTATATCTTTGAAAGAGGCAAAATTAGATACCTTGAACATGGGCTTCCAGCCACTTTTTGAAACTATCAGTCAGAGCAGTCTTAACTCACAAGTTAAGGGTAAGGGACATGCTGGAAATTTTATGTGAATGTGTGTTTATGTTGTGTGTGTGTGTGTGTGTGTGTGTGTGTGTGTGTGTGTGTGTAGTTGTAGTATATATATAATATATATATAGTTGTATAATTAGACATTTCTGTGTATATGCATATATACACACACATACATATGTTTATATCTAATTACTACAACAATCACATATTATATAAATACCCACAATGGTTTTTAAATATATCCACAAGGACTTGAGTTTGGGGCAAGGAAGATTTTTAAAACAATACCATAAGGTCATTTTTAAAAATCATACTGATAGAACAAAGAGACAGTTTAATATAGTGGACATAGATTTGGCCTTGGAATCAGGAAAAACTGAGTTCAAGTTCCATATCTGAACCTTACTGGTTGTGTCACCCTAGAAATGCCCTTAGCTTCTCAGTGCACTGAAGTGATTAGCCAACACTAAACATTCCAGAGAAGCTGACAATCTGCATAGATAAGGGAAGTTCCTCATATGAAATTCCATATATTGGTGAAATTCCAGGTTCATCAAAGCAAAAGCAGTTTCTAGTCCAGTTCGTTTTTTTAAAAAGGTTTTAAAAGGTGAGAGATACCTCCAGAAAATATTCTCAGGGATAAAACCTAGGAAAATTTGGGAACTCAGTGCGGTTGGTCATTCGAGTCTTTATCTTCATACTTTTTGGTCCAGGTCCTCTCTCCAACATGCCTGCTTTCATATTATCATGAGGATCTAATTTCAATCAATCAATAAGCATTTATTTTTAAAAATTAAACAATCTCAACTTTCAAGAAATTTACATTCTTAATTAGGGAATAGAGAAGTACATTTGTAAACATATATGTAATAAATACACATAAGTGGAAAATAAATAATTATAAAATAGCTTCAAAGAGAGGCTCTAGCAATTGATGGATCCAGAAAATGTTTCATGTAGAAGGTGGTGCTCGAGTTCTGTCTTGAAGAAAAACAAGGATTTTAGGAAGTGGAGATTAGAAATGAATACATTCCAGATGTGCCATGCAGCAAGTAGACAGGAGATGGAGTGGCCTGTAGGAAAAATAAGTATAGTTTGGAGCAAAGTTGTGAAGGGCTTCTAAAACTTAACAAGAGTTTATATTTTATCCTAAAGGAAACAGGAAGCAATTGAAGTTTAAGTAGAGGAATCACATGGTCAGATCAATGTTTAAGGAAAATCACTATGAAAACTGTATGGAAGATGTCCAAGAATGAGGAGACACTTGAAGCAAGGAGACCAGTTAGGAAACTGTTAAAATAATTTATGCAAGAGGTGATGAGGACCCAAATCAAGGTGGTAACTGTGCAAGTTGACAGAAAGGATCAGATGTGAGAAATTGTAGACTTTAAACTGTCAGTTAGTTGTATATTTGGAGTATGGGAGGAGAGTGAGGAGTCTAGGATAACAATAAAGTGACAAAACCTGACTGTTGAAAGATGGAGGTGATTCTGACAGACAAAGGAAGTTCATTAGAGAGACAAGTGAATGACAAAAAATAATTCAGCTTCATATCTGCTGAGATGCTTGTGGGGGATCCAGTTTCAAATGTTCAAATAGGCAATTGGTGATGTTGAACTAGAGCTCAGAACAGAGCCTGGGGCTAGATATAAAGATCTGTGAAACATATGCATAGAGATGAAAATCAAATCCAATATCACTGATGGGATTACCAGTGGAGAAAGTTTAGAAAGATGAGATGACTCAGGACAGAATCTTGTGGAAAATGCACAGGTAAAAGTAATGAGATGGTTGATGAGCCAGCAAAGTATATTGAAAAGACCAATTAGACTAATAAGAAAAGAACCAAGAGTGAATGGCTTTACAGAAACTCAGAGAGGAGAGAGAGGTTAATAGTATCAACTGCAACAGTGAGGTCAAGAAGCACAGGACTGACTGAAGGCTAACAGATTTGACAATATACACATCACTGATGACTTTAGAAAGAGTAGTTCCAGTTTTCCAGGTGAGTAATAAGATCAAAAGTCAGATTTCCTAGGGTTTAGGAGTGGAGGAAATTAAGTGGGTGCAAAGTGTAGCCAGATTTTCCAAGAACTTTGCCTGAGAAAGATAGGAAAGATAAATGATGATTGCAGGAATGTCATAAGTTTTGTTGCAATATTTTGTTTTTGTTTTTGTTTTTTTATTGGGGATATTGAGGCATGCCTGAAGACAGTATAAAGATCCAGTTGCTGTTTAATTGAATATTTAATTAAATGTTTGTGGAGTGTGAATAATTCTAGTTGCGATTTACTGGATAAAAGGATATAGGATCAAGGTTATATGTGGAAATGCTGTCCTTGATCAAGAGAAAGACAGTTAGTGATGAGTAGAAAAAGTGGAGAATGATACCAATAAATTTTGGAAAGAAGAATTTCTCAAATGTCATCAGTTTTCACAGTTAACTAAGAGCTGAGGTCCTAAACTAAGAAATATGAGGGCAGAATAAAAATGGGATCTCGATTCTGGCATAGAGAAATCATGACATACAGGGAAGAACAATTAGGTCTTAGTAAATTCTCAAGTATACTATGTGCCAGGCATTGTGTAAGGTGGTTAGGTTTCTGTCCAAGGGAAAAAGGCTGTGTGTGTGTGTGTGTGTGTGTGTGTGTGTGTGTGTGTGTGTGTGTA
>NC_058130.1:352891318-352925849 GCF_016433145.1 Gracilinanus agilis | reverse complement strand
TATATTTATATATATATATATATTAAACTATGTTTTACTTGTTTCTATTCATCACTTCTTTCTCTGGAGGTGAACATACACAAGCCATTCTTCAAACAATATTTCTGTTGCTATATATAATGTTCTCTTGGTTCAGTTAATTTTATTCTTCATAAATGTAGGTCTTTCTATGTTTTTTAATTAATCTGGACATCTCACTGACTTTATTGTATACCTGAAATGCACTCCATCAACACATCCACCTCTAAGAATGTTCGGTTTCCTTCAAGAATTTCTTTCAAGAGCCCAATTCAATTGCTACCTTCTGTAGGAAGTCCTTCCTAATGGTCTTTCTCCTTGGAATATAAATCCTGTAGGACTATTTCATATTTTCTTTGTGGTCTCAACTCAGCATAGGTCCTAGCATATAGCAATTGCATTCTATTTATTAGTTGGACACAATTGTAGCTGCCAGAGTTTGTGCTCTGTTGGCAAAGACTTTGTGAACCCAGCATCATGTCTATTCCATGATGAGGTAGCTGAACAGAACATTAGCTTTCTAGATACTGACTGTGAATGAATATCGTGGTTGGACTAAATTACTGTTAGTCTAGCCCTGCAGTTCAATGATTGTACACGTTGATATTCTATTTCAACCTTCTTTGCCTAAAACGTGAAAGATGAGAGGAGGGAAGGAAGGGTATAATTGTGCTCCAAGAGAATTCAGTTTCTTATCTTTGGTCTATTCCTGCTATTACAAAGAAACAGGACTTGTTTTTTGTTTCTTTGTTTTTTAGCTTCTGGAATATGTTATTAATTTGTAAATCGAAAAGGAAAAGAATCAATTATCCTCACTCTTCCCATCACCATCCCTCCCCTAGCTCTGTTCAGACCCTTTAGTTTTGTACCTGGTGATGTCTCAGAATGACCTTAACTGGCAATTGATTTTCCCACCAAGAAGTAACACCACTATTATAGTACATGGCTCTAATGCAATCATCCTATACAGACAATTTCAGTAAACAATCTCTTACTGAGCTATTGGTGGAATTCTCTGAGAGGATGGTGAAACATGCTTTTTCCCCCTTTTATCACTTTGAATTCACCTTACCACATAAAACATACTCAAAAGTAAATATCTTATTTCTCCTCTGACTATTTCCCACTTGATTTCTTTCTTATTTCTAAAAATCATCTTAGTCTTCCCTATTTACTTTTCAGATTCCAAGTACTTCAAGTTAACCCACCAAAATTTAAAGAAATTCACATTTAAAATTTTAGGTTTTTGCGTGTTCCTTTGCATTTGGGGGAAATCTATATATTTGTCTTGTTTAGCTTACCCGTTAAGGGATATCAGATTTCCCATATGTTTTCTCTGAGAACGGTTGCAAATTTGATCTTTTTCTCCCAGACACCAGAACAACCAGTCAATTCACCAACTCATCAAAATAAAGCCAATTGAGTGAAAAAGAAATAACTCAGGCTGGTGCACAGTAACCCCAAGAGACTAAGCCTTAGGTTTATTCTTTTCATTTGCTCAGTTAGTAATATTATCCATCATGGCATATACCACAATATTAAGGAAGACTCTTTAGTACAGGGGAGGGAGAGGTTAATTATATATAAAATATACATTAAATTATTTTGTGGAGAATTATTGAAATAATCACTTGAATGAATATTTATTTAATATTCCATGTATATGCATATATGGGTATACATATACATGTGCATTTATGTATGCATTTCTGTACATACTGGAAAACAGCTAAGTCACTGTGTTACCCTTCCAAAGCACATGTTACCCAGTAGCTTCATAGGTCAAATATTTGTTTCACATTGTTCTATTTCCATGACTCTTAAAGTAATTGAAAAATCAAAAATGTTTCTAAGAATTTACATGAACAAATTCAGTGCATTTAAAATAAAAAGGGAAGCTGTTGATTGGGGCAGGGAGACATCACTGCATAAATTATATGATAAGCATCTAATATCCATGACATATACGGATATAAAATAAATATACCAAATGTACCAAAAGGCTCTATTCAGTTTTATGCTATCAAAGCTCTATCTATTGATGCTATTAAGATTTTAAAGCAAAGTTTAATGCTTAACAAAGATTTTGAAGATACCTTGTATAAGACCGAGAATAATTCCCCAATTGAGAAGTCAACAAAAAGTGCTCAAAAAAAGAAATGGAAAATATTAGCAATCATATGAAAGATTGTTCCAAAATGTTAAAAGGAAGAAAAAGATGAGTTAGAAGTCCCGCTAGCTTATCTTATACATAGCAAATGGGAAAAGATCAGAAACATTAGTAATAGTCAATGTTAGAGTTGCTGTGGGAAGACAGGGACACTATAATATGCTACTGGTGCAACTGTGCATTGTTTCAACTATTCTAGAATGCATCTGGATTTATGTTTTTTCAAAAGTGATGAAAATGTCCATACCCTTTGACTGAAAGATCATATTGTTGTTACTCATATACCCAAAGGAAATAAAAAAAGAAAAAGATCTCATATATACTAAAATATTTATAGCAGCAGTTTTATGGTAACAAAAAATATGAAATCCATATCTAAACAAATGGGAATACATGAATATAATGGAATATTGCTACACTATTAGAAAAGATGAAGATGACTTATTCAGGGAAACTTGGGAAGACATATGAATTGATATAGAGTAAAGTAAGTAGAATCAGAAAAGTAATACATACAATGATTACAACAATATAAACAATCATAAAATGAAATTGAAGATTGCATAATTATAATAGCCAAGCTTAGCCTCAGAAAAAAGTTAAGCAAATGAACCTCATCACTCTCTTTGCAGAGGGAAAATATGGATGTGGAATATTGCATATATCTCCACCTGCCAGTTATTTGCTAGTTGATCTTGCTGAAATGCTTTATTTATTCTTTCTTTTAAAATGTTATTATAGAGGAAAAATTATCACAAAGAGAAGCATACTGGACAGAGAAGAGAAAGAGGGATGTATTCAAAGATAAATGTGACATAAGAAGAAAAGGAGACAATACAATAATCTTAAAAAGAAAGAAAAATCAAAATTTTGCCAATGAAAAATCTCAAATGTTTTCTTATTAATATACCTTTATACAGAATTATCACTCTGTGCAGACAATGTTGGGTTTTCATAATTGCTGCTAACATAACTCCTTACTCTGAAATATCCAATCTACCTACTTTGTAAAGTGCTGGACCAGGAAGATCTGATTTCAAATTCTGCCTTGGACTTATTAAACTCCATTTCCTTGTTTGTAAAAGGAAAATAATAATAATAATATCTATCACACACATTGTTCTGGAAGTCTTTGTGTAAATACCTCATATGATTGTTTGAGGATATTAGCTAATCTATATAAAATGCTTTGCAAATCTTAAAATGTTATATAAATATTATTATTTATATTTTATAGGTAAAGTTTAAAATGTTAATACCCTTGGAGAGATACATCCAATTTCTCTTCTTTTTATTCTGTAGCAAAAATTTCCTGCTAAATCACCCAGGTTCAAATCTTCAGATTCAATTTTGACTTCTCCTTTTCCTTTGTCACACATGATAAATCAATTAGCAAGTCCAGCCAAATTTTTAAGCTCCTCACCTAAATTCTTTTTCAATTTTAAGTTGTTAAATTATGTCACTCTACTGATCAAAACTTCAGTGGCTCCTATTTGCCTTTAAAATAAAATCTAACCTCAACTATTTAATTTAAGAACTTCCACAGTCTAAATCAACTTTATCTCTTATCATTCTATGTTACTAATCTTATACTACATTTTGACTAGTTTACATAGTATTTGCTAGTCAGGCCTGCCACATGCCTGCCTCCATTACTTTATTTATGCCATCACTTTCTCCATGGATAAACTTTTGAATCCAACTCCCTTTTCAAGAGACAGTTTAAACCAACTCTACTTCTGTATAACCTTCCCTGACAAAGAGGGCAGTGATTTTACTGACCTCTGTGTTCCCAGAGCACCTGCTGTCTCTGTCCCTCTCATTTGATACCGAACATATACTACCTTGCAATGTTATCTTCCTCTGTGTGAGTGGTGTTAAGGAAAAGTAGTAACACTGGTAGTCATATGAATGAAAGTACTAGGCACATGGAAAGGACTCAGAAGAAAAGTAGGGGCCATATCAGACTCATTGATCTCTATTTGACATATATTCATCCTATATTTATATGATATTTCTCAACGCAAGAGCTCCATAGGATTCTTTGTCCCTTATTTCCTCCAACATGACACTTTTCCCATTAAAAGTTAGGTTAAGAAAACATACAGTCATATATGCAAACACATACTTATTCCACTACTAAGGGTGATGCCAATCATTTCTCTGTGTATGACCAATAATTCATATGCCTTTCAGGAGTGATGAGGCTTTATTTCTTCTCAATTTTAACTTATAAAGATAATTTTTAAATTAAACTTAAATTTATTTAATAATACTTATAGATATGGCTTCAAAAGAAAGGTTCAGGCTTCTGGGTAATCAAATGGGAATCAAATACATGCTTTTCAGGAAGTTATATGAACTTGATTCTTTAGGGATTCACATTAAGAGATTCATAATAATCAAGTTATATTGACCCAGGTTCTGACATATTTATAGATCACGGCAGTTTTCAGTATTTAATTAAATGACATTTGTGAAAAATAAAAGGTAGCCTAATTGAGACCTTGATCTTTGATGTGGAAATCACAAGGGAACATGGAGAATACTATAAGCATACCTTTTTTTTTTTATCCTGGGACTCCATTCTAGGAGCATAGGGCCACAACCAGTAGGCAATGGGTCACACAGTCGCTCAGGGTCACCCAGCTGGGAAGTGTCTGAGGCCGGATTTGAACCTAGGACCCTTCGTCTCTAGGCCTGGCTCTCAATCCACTGAGCTAGCCCAGCTGTCCCTACTTTAGGTTGCAGTTTCTTTAGCAGATGTAGTTTTTACAGGGTGGGGTTGCTAGCCCCACGCCAAACCCTCCTCCTTTTTCATCCGGGCTAGGGACCGTCCTTGGCCCAGGAGTGGTAAGGGTGGGCAATAGGGGTCAAGTGACTTGCCCAAGGTCACACAGCTGGAAGTGTCCGAGGCCGGACTTGAACCTAGGACCTCCAGTCTCTAGGTCTGGCTCTCAATCCACTGAGCCACCCAAATGCCCATAAGCATACCTACTGGCTAAAAATTCAAAACGACCTTCTTGTGCCTACCAGAGATCTTGCTTTATCCTTTCACCTTATATTTTCTGATTAGTTACTTAAGATTAGCTGAATGTGTCAAGAGAAGTAGCATAGCTTCTAAAAGCTGGATTTCTCAAAAGATCTCACCTGCTGAACACGGAGGCAAGGGCATTGAGAAGCACAACTCTAGTGGTAAATTGAGGCAGCTCCTCTCTCTATGTAGCTATGTACTTTTCCTCTATGTAACTATGTAACTATGTAACCCTTTGTAACTGCCCTTTTGACCAATGTTGGGTGAATTTTCCAAAGATATGTAAAGAGACAGAGAATTGGGGGCCATGTGTATCTGATATCAGTTTATTATAGCATCACCACTAATGAGTCTTTAATTATCACTTTATTATTTCAAATGAACACTGAAGGCCAAGTTTAATGCAGAAATACTTTACCTGAATACAATCAACTTTAAAAAAATCCAGTGCCTTTGAGAGTTACAATCCTTTCATTTTCCTCAATACCAATATGACTTTTCTGTTCAACCAACAATAGCTTTAGCAACCAGGTACTATTAGATTTGCCCAGCCTCTCACACTTGGGCTTTATTTGTACCTTTTTAATGAATGCTAAGAAGTGGGAGTAAAGGTTTCCAAATGTAAAACCACTGTTCCAATTCGAGTAGTCAGCTATAGGAACTAAACTTTAATATACGAGGGAGAAATGTTAGCACAGGCTTACTTTCTAGGACAAAACAGAATTGATTTTGAATGATTTAAATTTGGAACTAGGAGATTATTACCCAGGTTCCAGGCCTTGTTCTGCCAAAACTAGCCTTGTGACCTTGGGTAAGTCACTGAAAATCCATTAGATTCAGTTTCCATATCTTTAAAATGATTAAACTATTAAAATGCTTAAACTAAGTGATCTCCAGGATCTCCTCCAGTCCTCACATGCACTTATGATTGATTTGAAGACATTTCTACTACAAATTTAGGGAAACCAACAGCAATCAAAGAGGGACATAGCTGTTGAGATCATTCTCCCATCTAATTATATTTCATTCATTGTGATTAAAAATGAAATTAAACTTCCCAAATTAATAAAAATTAGACTGGAAATTTCTGTTCTCCTCCCCTGTTAAGCTACTCATGCCACAATGCAACTGAATCATATTCATATAATTCATAATGACCTAGGGAGTAAAACCCCAGTCTCTCTCAGTTTACACTCAGACTCTTTTTCTTTCACATGAGGTCTTGTCGATTTATTTTATAGGCTAAACAGCAGGTTAGCTTTGTGAGTTTATCAAATAACTTAAAGCAATAGGTTCTGCTTTGTCACCTCTAATACTTAGACAAGTGCACTTTCATTGACAACTTCTTCGACTTCAGAAATACAACACTGTTCTCCAAACAATATGCTCAAACATCCAAAAGATAGAAACTCATCTGAGAAAAAAGAAAACCGTAGGTGGAAGGAAAGACAATAGAAATCAATAATTTTCTGCTAATAATTTAAATAGCTAGTCATCAGAAAATTGGGAGGCTGGATGTGAAAGTACTACATTGTCCAGCATCAGTTAGCTAACCATTGTCAAATGATTGAAAATATACATCCACCTGTATTGAGCACAAGGGTAACATTCCCTTGGACTGGGCAGCAGAGATTACAATAGGTTTCTCAGGGATAGGGGTTGACACGATTGGAAGAATAATTGCTTTGGGGAATTGAAGCTCTGTTGTCCAAAGATTTCCACTTATTCAACAACCACATTCGTGCAAAACGTGCAATCCTGTTACATCTGGGGCCCACCCCGGATTAGGTAGCATACCCTGTACAGTACAACATTTAGAGGCACAATGCGGTGGAAACTTTTCAGCCCCTAAAAGATTTAAGGAGTCCCACTCTGAGGCCACAAAGAGATGCCAATACCGTACCAATTTACAAGATCGAGCTCCATATTCTCAGATCTGAAACCCGGAGATTTCCACCACAGAAAGAAAGACAAACGTTATCGCTTTCGGAGTAGATTTCTTTTTTCATGAGGGCCGAAGAACAAGTCTGGTGAGTCTTCCACAAAAGTCAAATGAAGAGACCCCTTCAGAACCTGCAGGCTTGGCTGTTCCGTTGAGCTCTTTAGTTTAACAATCACCAGTTTAACAAGCACCAGCGTGCTCAAACCCCATAGACCTTCCTCGGCTTATTCTTAGTCAACAGGGGAACATGAAGCAATTAATACACTACTCCCTCCCCAGCAGCCTGGGCTACTTACTCTCCCTGATTTCCTTTATTTAAAAACCGGAATTACAGGCTATGACTTTCAAACGGAAAGAGTCAAACTTAGTGCGATGGTCCTTGCAAAGCGCTAAAAGTTGTTCCCGCTCTCTAATAAAAGCATGCATGCCCCCATGCATCCGTGGAGGGAGACAGATATAGGAGAGGAAGTGGCGATTTGACTCTATCTTAGGACTCTGAGAAATCAAGTCTCCTTGGCCCCTAGCAGAGGTCAGGGCTGGGGTGTTATTATCTACAGAGTGCTTTATGGATTTCTAGTAATCAGTGATTTGTGGTATAATAGCGGCTGCTTCCCAATGTAGAGAAGTTGGGAAGCAAATTATTAAAAGATTCCAATAAATGACTTTTTGTCCACCGGAAGTTCCCTCTTTTAGTTTGGTGAAAGAAAATACTGAGGCTGCTCCATATCCCTCTCCCGCTGCAAACTCACCCAGGACACCCACAGCTCTCCAGCCCCTTCCAAGCGAGGCCTCCGGTACTTACAGATTTACTTTCACGATTAACTTTCTGCTGTCTTCTTTCCACCCTCCCCCAGGTCGGAAGAGGTGGTCAGGGAAAACAAAACAAGCGGGTTATGCATAGGCTGATTTTTTTTTTCACTTTGGGAAACGATGGAAATTAGGTGTCCACAACTAACAAAGTTCTCGGCAAATCCTGCTGCTTTCTGGTCTTAGTACACCTGGAGAAGAAAGGGAGGGGAAGGGGAGGAAAGGGGGCAAGACCAGCCGAATGAGTGAAAATGCTGAGGGCTGGTGCAGGCAAGGCGCAAAGGGGATAACCAGAGGAGATATCCAGCAACTTAAATTTCTTTAACTCAGGAAAGAGCACAACAACCCTGCTGTGGAGGGCTGCGATTATGGTTCTGTTTTGTTTTCATTTCTGTCCTGGAAGGAAGGAGACTGAGCAAGAACTTGTAGATTGTTCCGGGTTGGGGAACGTCAGTTCTGGGGAAGGGAGAAAGACTTAACCAACTTTGTTTCCCAAATAACTCCATGAGTGCTCCAAGGGCACTCATCCCCAGTCTCGAACTACCCCCACCCCCATTGCGGCTCTATTAGGTACAAATAATCCCTCTTTCCCATTAATATTCGGCTGCATTGGCTAAAGAGGCCTGAAACCCCGAAAGCAGAGGCAATGGAGATGTAGAGGTTTAGGAGAAAAGAGGCAAGCTAAATTTAGATGTGGGTAGCTTATCAGGAAGTGAGATGAAGGTGAGGGTGAGGATGAGGGTGAGGATGAGGTTGGGGAGGGGTTGGGTTGTGCAACCTTCAGCCATCCAGCAATATATCATTGCCGGCAGAATTTGCACCTAACAATCTTCTTGAAAGCACTTTGGAAATCTTTGTTGAAGTAGGCATAGATGACAGGGTTGAGCAGAGAGTTGGAGTAGCCTAACCAGTTGATGATCGCACCCAATGAGTCGGGCATGTGGCAGCTGCTTTCACAGAAGGGCAGAACCAGAGCTACAATGAAGAATGGAAGCCAACAGAGGATAAAGGTACCCATTATGATGCCCAACGTCTTGACTGTCTTCCTCTCTCGGGCCAAGGCCATCTTTCTCTTGGCTTCTATATTCCTTTCGTTCTTCTTCTCGAAGGAGGTGGTACAGAGGACTCCACCAGCATCACTGGGGAGAGTTAGGTGGTCCTTGGAGTTGCTGTAGTGATGGATCTCAATTACCTCCAGGGCAGCGCGATCCTCGCCCTGCCTCACAGCCCCATTGACGCAGGGAGCCCCTACTATCTTGGGCTCCGCCCCGCGCCTCCAGTTCTTGCCCCTGGGCTCCCCATTGATACTCTTTTTGGGCGGGGGAGCGGGAGAAGTACTGAAGCAACTGTCCGCGGACTTCTCTGCCTTCTTTACTGTCTTGCGGATTCGGAACCGGGCGGCTTTGAAGATCCGCCCGTACAGCACTAGCATCAGTAGCAAGGGAATGTAGAAGGCGCCAAATGTGGAGTAAATGGTATAGCCATGGTCTTTGCTGATGGTGCAGGCGTCGGGATTAGAACGGTCTTCTGGGGTCCTCCAGCCCAGCATGGGTGGAATAGAGATCAGAAAGCCTATTAGCCAAGTGAGGCTGATAAGGACAGCAGCTCTCCGGGGGGTCCTCTTATTTACATAGTCAATGGGGTCAGTGATCGCCCAGTACCTGTCCAGGGCAATGGCACACAGGTGCAGGATGGATGATGTGCAGCAGAGTACATCCAGAGAGATAAAGATGTCGCAGGTCACCTGGCCTAGGGTCCACTTGTTGAGGACCTGGTAAAGAGCAGCCATAGGCAAAACTAACACGGAAACCATCAGGTCTGTGACTGCCAGAGAGCCGATGAGATAGTTAGCCACGTTCTGCAGGGAGCGCTCCAGGACAATTGCGGCCACCACGCAGGCATTGCCGATCACAGCGCAGAGGATCAGGGAGCCGAGCAGCACCGAGGTGACTACCTGGTAGCCGAAGGTCACATCTGAGAAATCAGTACTATTGCCCCTATTGTAAGGCGAGTCACTGGAGGTAGTGTTGTTGCTCTGGTTGCTAAGGTCAGCGTGACCATGGGGTAGGGGGCTGCTGTGGGTGAGTCCATCCATTCCGTGGAGGTGGTTAGCTGGGCAGTGGTGTGAGGCACAAGCCTCCTCCTTCCCCCTCCCTTGTTTTTGTCCTCTCACTTCTAAAGATTTGGGGCGATGGAGAGATAAGGCAGCTTAAGCTGGGAGTGTTCCCCTCTTGCACGAAGTCAATGGTTCAAACATCTTCAGCAAGCCACACAGCTGGTGTACTTGGTTCGTCTGGCGGGCTCCTTGACCACCCGCAACAAACAGGAGTTAGCGGAGAGGCAATTCCAAGTAAGTCAGATATGCCTGGTTTATAGCTGGAATTTCTGTCTTTCGCTGTCCACTCTGGTTTGCAGCTGTCCGTATCACTGCCGCTGTCCAACTGCCAGCCTAAGGAAGATACTCCTCTACTCATAAACAATCTAAAAACCTAAAAGGAGCTGGAAAAAAGAACCCTCGATCCTATGTCACTTACTGACTCTCTCTCTCTCTCTCTCTCTCTCTCTCTCTCTCTCTCTCTCTCTCTCTCTCTCCTTTCTCTCTTCCTGTCCCCCCTTTTTTCCCATTCGATTCTTTCCTCCCTCCTTCCCTTCCCCCTCTCCTTTTCTGTTTTGTGCTTCCTCTCCCTGCTCCTTTTTTTCCCCTACTCGCCTTCAAGTCCCAGTCTCTTGTCTCCTATCTCTCCTCACTCTCCTTTATTTATCACTCTCTCTGCCACTCTGATGGCTTCTCTCCTCCCTCCCACACTCTTTTTTTTACCCTCCCTTCCTAATGCGGTGTGTCTCCCTGACTATCTGCTCTCTCCTCCCCACACCTCACCTTGCTTGTAGCCATACTCTTTCATTGGCACAACTGGGAAAGCCCCCTGTGTTCATCACCCTCACGCATATCCGAAGTCATCTATTAAATTAACATTATAACAATTACACTGACGCCACTCAAAACCAAGGAAAAAATAACCCATTTATTACTACACAGTAGATAGGGTTTGTCATAAAAAAAGGATTGACATGCAATTTCTTGTGGGAGTGGAAGAAAAAAGAAAAATAATTTGGAGGAGTCCTAAATGAGGAAGTAATGTTCTTTGTTGTAATTCTCAAAAATAGAAAGTTAGGGGATGAATCTTGAAATTTGAATTTTCATCCTTATCTCCAAACAAAATGCCACTAAAAGGCACTTAAGCAGTTTGTGAGAAATCTAATTTAATATATTATTCTTTGTTTTCATGTCTCTCAAAAATGCATACACTTCTTTCTTTCTCTTTTTCTATTCTTGCTCTTAGCATTTCCATGAAAATCAGTCCCCAAAAGGGTATCTCTATGTTCCTTCTTTGAGTGTCTCTCCCTTCTTGAGGAAGCAAGCTATTCTTTTGTCCCTAAGCTGGTGCTACTTGTAAGGTAAAGGCGTTTTGCCTTCCATCCCTCTGGACCAATATAGCTGTACAGGAACCTCTGAGGAGAGTGCTATTGGAGCCCTGGGTTGCTCAAATAGCGATCAGTTTTCAAAGGCTATGATCAGCACCTGGGACAGTTCTGAGCAAGCAGGGCCTTTGTCGCCACCTACAGGAGAGAGATTCACAGTATGTCGCGTTTTCATTGCGTTTCCAGAGCCAGAGGAAAAAAACTGTTAGTTTATTCAAAACAGAGTGTTTCTGGAAAACAGTCTAGTTTGCATATTTTTCCTACCCTCAACCTTGAAAGGAGGCAAAAAACCTTGACCTTACTACTTACAGTAGCTAAGAGTCAAAAGAATGATTTTTTCCCCTTCAAATGTGGGTAGGGAGGGGAGAGAAGGAAGGGAAGCATGACTGAAAAGAAGATCAAGGAGTTATCCTTTGGGGAATGTGATTGTCATTGAAATGCTATCCTTGACTTCAATCTCCCTATATTGCCTGACTGGTTTGTGAAAAACCATGACATGAAGCAATTTCTAACTTGGGACATAAATGTTCATATTGAGCAAACTTACTGTACTCTAAATGCTATAGATAAGCACACACGAGAATCCCTGTGTTTATGTTTTGTATTATGAAAATATGGGACTTAGTCTTAAGAATTCAAACCTACAGAATTTTAAACAGATGAAGATATTGAAGTTAGGGGTTTTTTTTAGAAAAAAATAACTTCACAGAGATACAATGACAGTGTAATTGTTTTAAGGAGAAGCACAAATTGCAAAGCTGTTTGTTTTAGAGGATAAAACCAAATTGAAATTTCTGGGAGAAACTTTCAAAGTCAAATGGAATATAGCAGAAAATTACAGTATGCATGGTTCACTGGTAAGCTTATTTTACATGTCAAAATAAAAAAGGAAAAATTTTATAAAAATAGGTGACCCTAGAGTGCAATATAATACATACACTCACTATTTTCTCATGATTAGCTGAACATTTCATTTAATTTTAAAGTTATGTCCTTTATCTGGAATATTCAAAAGCTGCAAAAGTGTTTAGAGATTAATTTTGTTTTAGAATTCAATGCTAAGCACTATTCCCACTTAATCATATCAGTTTGTTTTAGTTGCGAAATAGTCTTTCATGATGATTCGTGACACTAATAACAAAGAAATCTGTATATATATATTATTACTACAGACAACAATAGTGTTTTCTGATCCAATTTTTGTGTTATTTCTACTTTTTCAGCTTCTCCCCTCAAAGTCATAGCACTACACAGTTTTGCCAAAATACTTCTCTATATCCAGGAAATACAATCAAACAAACTACTGAAGTCTTGATCCTTAAAAGAGAAAGACAACAGAAATGCATAATAATAACAGAAGCAAGACTGAGTCTAAAAGACAAATATATATGTATATATATATATATATATAGACAGTTTTTTTTCAAAAGTCAGTACATTTTACACTATTAAAATTTAAAGCTGCACTGCAATTTTAGGGGTTACCCTAATTATATATACCTGTGTAGGTACAGATATACTCACACACAACAAACATACATATGTGCATGTATGTGCCTATACATGTATTGTGCATGAATGGATTGAGTATGTGTAGATACAAATAGATATATGCATTATTACATATAAGAGGTAATATGTCTTAAGGTCTTGCCCTTAGTAGCTAAACTTAGAATCAGAAAAATCTGGGTTCAAGTACTGTAGCACATTTTAAGTATATGACCATTGTTGTGTGCAGATGCAAAGCATGGAATCCCTGCAAAGGTATAGGGAGAGCCTCACCCAGAATTCCAGGGGACCCCCCTGGAGAACTTTGGGGTGAGGGGCAGTTGAGAAGGGTTGAAGTCAGTTAATTGATGGGATTGGATGTGAGCAGATACTCTGCTTGTTTCTCCGGACTTGGGGTTTCTCTCTGAGAAACCATTGTAGCTTAAGCCAGTAGTTTCTACCCATAAGGTTAGCCTATTTGACAGTTCTATTCTTCATTGATATAATTATATAATTATTTAGTAATTAGAGAATAAGATATTTATCTATAGCAATAGAGCCAGTTTAAGTTAAGTGCTTCATCCCTCCAGTGAGGAGGGGGAAGGGGGCATCAATTTAGCAGTTTAGGGTCACCTTTCATTTATCCTAAACCCTTCCTGGATTTATATAATTTTCCTTGTTAATTCCTAATATAACTTTTTACCTTCAAAGCTGTGCCTGATAATCATTTGGAAGATACTTACAATTCAGTCTGAACTTCTTGATTGAATCCTGTTGGCTGCCAGTTTAAGATCTCTTCTGTCCTCAACAGTTAGATAAATAATTTCTATATATCTCCTCTAACTGACCTGAGAGGAATATATATTTAAGAAAGGAACATTATTGGGGTTTCAGCCAAAAGTGAAACTTATCAGAAGGATCCTATTGCTGTCTTCATTACCAACTGAATCAGAAGCAGTTAGAGGAGGAGGGGCTTGAGAGCCAGGAGAGTTTTACCCCCTCCTTTTCCTCACTGTAGCCTGTCAATCTCTGTCTCTTAACTTAAAGCGTTATTTGGCCCTGAAACATTTATCTGCTTCTCCAAACTATCTGTTATTATAATCATAACAGTTTTGGCCAGTCAGCCTAGGATTTGTACTATTAGGACCTAGTGGAGAAGAGATAAGATGGCTGACATGTTAAACAGAGCAATTATTACCTTAGGGTGCTCTGCTGTTTTAATTTATGGGATTTGGCAAACCTATGCTACATTTTGGTTTGTCACTGTTCCCCAATTTTTTAGGTCAATAATAGAATTTTATGACACTTATCTATGGCTAACAATTACAATTGGAGAGGCATTGGCTTATGTACCAACAGGTATAGCCATGACTGCCACTGGCTATGGAGCTATAATGATTTTAAGAAAGATACTGGCTTTTACTTTTGGAAACACTAAGGTTACTGACCCGGCTATGGAAAAAATGTTAGAATATATGAAAACACTAATGGAAATCAATAAGCAAATAAGGGAAGGGAGAGAACTTGATGCTAGGACAATTATGCAACTGGAAATCATAGAAAGCACGGTCACAACAAAGAAAGGGGGTGAAAAACAACAAGAGATTAAAAAGGACACCCCAGAAAAGCAAGAAGTTGCAGGGGCAGAGTCAGCTCCTGTAACAATACTTCCTATTACAGATAGAACAATTGTACAACCGGATGCTGGGATTATACATGTTAAAGGATATAAACCATTTACTGGAGGGGATCTAGAGATTTTAAAAAGAAGGTTTCCCCAGTTCTTCATAAATCCACATAAGGTGATAAAAGAATTCAAACAGGCAATCAGGCTGTATAATCCAAATTTTGAAGATGTGGAACTTTTATTAACAGAGCTATTTACCCCGAGTGAAAAAGCTAAATTTCTGGCAGAGACAAGGAACAATCCCAACCTAGCATCATGGCCTGAGCAACATCAAGATCTAGAGCTGTCATCTCATGCAAACATGTCATATCTCAGGAGATGCAGGGAAGACTTGGCAGAGGTGATGAGACTCCATGCTAAACGATCAAATGCATGGGGCTCATTTGAAAAGTTAAAGCAGGGGGAGGAGGAACATCCAAGCTTATACCTAGATAGACTGCTGGAAGCTGGAGAGACTATTCTAGGGTTCAGGGACATGACTGCTGAAGACAACATTCAGCATATCAGGAGGCAATTTGTAAAAGGGAGTCAAAATTACATTCAAACCTATTTTAGACTGCATTGCCCACAATGGGAGACCATGCCCATTGAGGAATTGAGAAAGACAGCAGCTTATGTCCGTGACTCAAAGGATAGTGACTCTAAAACATCTAGAAACTCTGAAAAAGATAGAGTGATTGCTGAGCTTAAAAAGCAATTGAGGGAAGCTCAGAAGGCCAGAGAGGTAGAAGAAATAAAAAATATGGCTCTGATGTCCAACAATCAGAGGAGCCAAAGCAGGCCTAGACAATCTAGTGGCAGTACTAACAACAAGATTAAGAGATGTTTCCTTTGTTCAAAAATTGGCCACGTGGTACGGGATTGTAGATATAAGTCTCAGATTAACTTTGGAAACAGGAATAATAACAATAACAACAGGAGGAATACATACTACAATTCCAGATACAATAATAACACCAACAATAATAACAACAGGGACAACAATAGTAGACACAGTGATAAGGTTAAGGCTAGATGTTGTGACCATGATTGTGCCAAGTTTAGTAGGTCCCCAAGCTTGTCAAAAATGGAAGAATACCTGTTCCAAGGTGCTAGACCTCGTACATTATGAACCGAGGAAGCAGCCTTAGAGAAAGCAGTTGTTGCAAGAAAAGAGAAAGGCAGTGATGATGATGTAGCAAAGGAATGTGAGAAGAATAAAATGGGTGCAGAAAATATTATGAATTATGGGTTGGAGGAGGTAACACAAAGTTACAAAGATATGACTGAGGAGGAATTGCAAATGGAGGAGGATATAATAGAAATTAAGGAGAGAATTTATGGGAAAGGAAACGGTGATATGGGGTACACTGACAGAAAATCAGGCACATCTGCACAAGTTCTTGATAAAAGCTCGAAGAAGGTAGTTCCTTGATTCTCACTATGGGGGGACAGAACCATTCTGTAGTAAGACTGTGGATCATTTACATGTACAGCAAAGCCAAA
Source organism: Gracilinanus agilis (assembly GCF_016433145.1). Lineage (NCBI taxonomy): Eukaryota > Metazoa > Chordata > Mammalia > Didelphimorphia > Didelphidae > Gracilinanus > Gracilinanus agilis. The sequence continues at coordinate 352,909,738 of NC_058130.1, read as the reverse complement.
CAGCAAGGGCAATGAATATAGACAAGTGTTCTAATGGGGATCTCTTGGAAATGGACAGTGTCAATAAAGGAGATGAGCTCCTGCAGACCATTGAGAAGGAAAGTGCTGAATTCTCAGACACAGGCACTACCTCTTCTCTATCACCAACTAGGGAAGTTGGAAGGGAAAGTGAAAACTCTAGTAGCTACATTACTAGGGGAATTTTAAAGCTAGATCCTGGAGCTAGAGAATTTGTACCAAGTCTACTTCAGGGTCAAGTGCATGAAGACGTAGCACACTTTCAAGCCTGTGATACTCCAAAGAGAGCTGCCTTTGGAGTAGATTCTGAGTTAATGCATTTAAAGGAATTCAGTTTAATAAATGTCAGTAGCCAAGAGAGGAACAAAATGACATCGGTAGGGACAAAGGAAGAATCTACAACACTGACTTTGTTTCCTATGCAAAATACATCTAGAGTTGAGTTTCCTGTTACTGACATGGAGTCTAGGGAACAAATACAAGAAGAAAGCATAGACTCACAGGATTGGGATGTAGTCATGAACCACAAACACATTCCCAATTCTGTAGAATTTCCTTTAATGCAGAGGAATACCTCTCCTGAATCTAACTTTGCACAAGTCAAGCAAAGCATGTTCAGTGAAGAGAAGGACACTCTACCTTACTCATGGTCTGGAAAAACTGAGATACACTTTGACACTGATAGGCCCATGAACAGTACAGGGATGCCAATTCAGGCATTGGCAGTCCAAGAAGCCATTTTTGAAGGAGACTTACCATCATTACACTCACAGAATCCTGAGCCAGCACATACAGAAGTCCGAATACAAAATCAATGGGATTTAGGGGACATAGAGATAGAAACACCTTTGGTACCTGTTGATCAGACAGCTAAAGACAGGGAACCTTTGGTTATGGTAACAATAGATCAAATCTATCCTGCTCTTATTGATACTGGAGCAACCCGGTCTGTGTTGACATCAGCACCAGAAAATTGTGCACTAATGGGGTCTGTGAGAGTAAAAGGAGCCACTGGGCAAATGGAGTTGGTGCCCAAGCTAAGATCTAAGATGGTGAAAATAGGCCCAATGACTTTAGATCATTCTTTTTTGTTGATACCCGGTTGTCCATCCAATCTCCTGGGGAGGGATGTTCTTTGTAAATTAGGTGCCACTATCCAGTGTGATAGGTCAGGACAGATATTCCTACACTTACCCAAACAGTCACTCAAACACCATCCCTTGCTATTCCTAGGGCAAGTGGAGGGTGATGAGGAGGAACAAGACATAGGGAGTATCTATGAAATACCAGAAGATATCCCAGAGGAGGTTTAGGCTAAGCATTCAACCGATGTGGGAATTTTAAAATCTGCCACCCCAGTGAAGATAGAGGTGAAAGAGGGTACTCCACCTAGAATCCCTCAGTATAGGTTATGCAAAGAGGCCACAGAGGGTATCAGACCCATTATCCAAAGTCTCCTAGAACAAGGCATTTTGGTCTACACTATATCCGAGTACAACACACCAATTTTACCCATTAAGAAGCCGAAGAAAGATCCAAAAGGCAAGACACAATGGCGTTTTGTGCAGGATCTAAGAGCAGTGAATAATTTTGTTAAGAAGGGACATGCAGTGGTACCTAGCCTGGCAAATATCATCGCCGAGATTCCAAGTAATGCAGCCTGGTTCACGGTCGTGGACCTGTGCTGTGCATATTTTACTGTACCTCTGCATGAGTCCAATCAGAAAATTTTTGCATTTTCCTGGGAGGGGAAACAACTCTGCTGGACGCGAATTCCACAGGGATTCGCCGAAAGCGCGAATATCTTTTGCCAAATCCTGCAAAGAGATCTCGAAACCATCATATTCACTGAGAGCAAGCTAGTACATTATGTGGATGACCTTTTGCTAATGTCACCAAGTGCTCAAATCTGTCAAAGGGACAGCAAATATCTGTTGCAAGAGCTATGCAAAAGGGGACACAAAATTTCCAAAAGTAAGATTCAGTGGGTGTTACCATGTGTAAATTACCTCGGCTTCATGTTGGAAAAGGATATAAGAAGGATTTCCCAAAAGAGAGTTGCACATATACAAAAGCTGTGCATGCCTAAGACCAAGAAGCAGCTCCATGCAATATTAGGTATCACGGGTTACTGTAGGCAGTGGATACCTGGTTATAGTCTGATCTCAAAACCTCTAACAGACTTGACTAGGAACACTGTCTCAGAACCTTTAAAACTGACATGGGAGCACAAGCATGCTATAGAAAAACTGAAAACAGCGGTGTTGACCAGTCCTGCACTTGGAATCCCTGACCATGCAAAACCATTTCACCTGTTTGTGCATGAGGACAAAGGAATAGCCAGTGCAGTGTTGATGCAAACTCTTGGGGATCAGTTCAGACCAACAGCCTATTATAGCTCCCAGTTAGATGTTGTGGCTAGGGGTATGCCACCATGTATGAGAGCAATTGCAGCTGCAGCCCTAATGGTTAAAAAATCTTCAGATCTGGTTTTGGGATGTAGGATTATGCTGTACTCTCCTCATCAAATAGATACCATCTTGAAGAACAGCAACCTACAAGCGTTTACTTCCCAGCGCTTATCCCATTATCAAATTGTGTTGCTGGGCAATGAGAACCTGACTTTCCATCGTTGTAAGGAGATCAACCCAGCTACACTAATGCCAGACTTACCATTAGAAGGAAAACCCATCCATAGCTGTGCAGAAACCTTGGACATGGTTCAAAAGACAAGAGATGACCTGACCGATATTCCTTTGGTCTCTCCCGATCTCACTTTATTTACCGATGGTTCTGCATTTGTGGTAGATGGAGAACGATATACAGGCGCGGCTGTTGTAACTCAAAATGAGACTTTGTGGTATGCAGCTCTACCTAAGTCCATGAGTGCTCAAGGGGCTGAAATCCTGAGTCTCACCAGAGCTTTAGAAATTGGCCAGGGTCAAAGGTTGAATGTTTGGACCGATAGTAAATATGCATTTAACGTAGTACATTGTACAGGCCAAATCTGGAAATATAGGGGATACATAACAGCTGGTGGGAAGGAGATAGCCTATGGGAGCCTTATAAACCAACTCCTGAAAGCTGTCCAGTTACCTAAGGAAATGGCAGTAATGCATTGCAGGTCACATCAAAAGGGTACGGATGAAGTCTCATTAGGAAACAGGAGGGCAGATGTAACCGCAAAATTTGGAGCCCGGTTTGGCCCGGTCCTTGTGCTGAACTTCTCTTTGGTGGAAGAAGCAGATCTAAAACAGGCATACTCCCCGAGGGAAGTGAAGCACTGGGTAGAAAATCTAGGGGCCAAATTAGTGAGAGGTGTATGGTTTTCTAGTGAGGACAAACCCATTCTTCCAAGATCTTTATATAATACCCTATGTAATGCATTGCATGTCAAAGGCCATTATGGGACACAATCCTTAATAGATGGTATTCGAAGACACTGGACGGCTCCTGGTATATCCACTTGTGCAATTAGAACATGCCAAAAATGCAAGGTTTGCTTGCAATATAATCAGGGCGTGACCAGAATTAAGGGACTAGGAGGCAGACAATTGGCATATACCCCGTTTGAGTGCTTGCAGATTGATTATATATCAATGCCCAATTGTCAAGGATACAAATATGCCCTAGTCATCATAGACAGGTTGACTCGATGGCCAGAAGTGTTCCCTGCAAAGAAAAACAACGCAGCTTTTGTGGTGAAGACACTTCTGAGGGAGATAGTTCCGAGATTTTCTGTACCAGCTAGAATAGATTCGGACCATGGATCACACTTTTCCCAGAACATATTGCATGAGATTTATAAGACCTTGGGGATAAAGAGGAGTTTACATTCAGTCTATCACCCCTCTTCCTCAGGGCAAATTGAAATCTGTAATAAGAGAATTAAAACTCTCATTGGGAAAGTGTGTTCTGAAAGCCATCTGAAATGGGTACAAGCACTCCCCATTGTTCTTTTTTATTTAAGAAGTCAACCCTGTAGTGACACAAGATTATCACCATATGAACTCCTATATGGGCACGCTCCATGGCATAGTTCATCCCAGAAGTCAGCTCTCTTATCACACATTGGAGCTGAGTGTCAGCTATATAGATACATAAAAGCTTTGAAGAAGAGACTGGATGAATTGCACAAACTGGGATTGTTAACCCAAAGAGTTCCTTTAGACTTTAGCTTACATCAGCTTAAACCGGGAGACATGGTCTATATAAGGAACTTTACAAGAAAATCTGTTCTAGACCCTAAATGGGTCGGGCCTTTCCAGGTGCTATTAACTAGCCCAACTTGTGTGAAAGTTGAGAATAGAGACCCGTGGTTCCACATCACTCATGTAAAACCTGTTAAAGAACATCATGAAAAACCTCCTGACATAGAGCAAAATGAAATGAATGCTCTGTCAGATCCACAGCAAACAGACGGTTATGATGAGAATGAATGAACTGCTTGAAATTCTAAAAGAAAAAAAACAAGGGAAAAAAAACTGTAAAATTTTTTGCAACACAAAACAACACAAAGTTAATACAATTACATCACAACTAATGTTCCTGATTAAGAAGGTGACAAGTCAACCATCAGACAAGACGATAGACGGCAGACAAGTATGCATGAAGTACAGAGGAAGAAACAAAGAACATAGAAACTACAAGCTGCAGAACTTCACAGCAGCGGCGGTACCAAGGAATGGACAATCACGAGAGTGTTGTAATCTTTATTAAGTACTGCGCAGGAAGAGGACTGGAAGGAAGAAATCCGTGGAGCAGCTATCATGTTATAAACACACATGGTACTTTGAGACATCACACGGTAGTTGCATGCCACACTACATATGGCTAACAAGGAGGATTATGATTCTCCAGTGAGCCAGAAGATTCTTGCAGTAAGGGTAAGTATGTGCATACATCAGTACACTTTAGTTCATTGGACACAACACAAACTGATTGTTCACCTTTTTGATATAGACCTCATGTAGATAAATGAGAGTCTCTTCTGTATATATGTATTATATGTACATATGTATTAAATATAAGGGAAGGGTATCCTAGGATCTCTAACATATCAAAAGATCCATTGTTTGTTTTTTGATTTGGTAGACATTAAGAGAACTTCCATCTGTAAATAGGCATTGTGGATAGCCTGTATTATCTTTACTAATCCATAGAATAGAATTACTAACATCATAGGGAGAGATATAGCTTTAGGGATCTTTGAAATACAGAGTTAGTCAGGGAAAGTCACTATAGTCTATAAGAATATGTATATAGTATACATATATTAATGACTAACAAAATGAAATTAATATACTAACAATTTAGAACTTAGGATTATTAATACCACTAACTTAGCTTGAGTAAGGTACTAACATGGAAACTTAGTTCTATAACATTTTGCATATAGAGTTTTACCATATTTCTTTTGGTTATGAGTTAGGAACAAGTTTTAGAAGATCTGTAGGTTGTTACATTTTTGCTTTGGATGTGTTTCAAAGATGTTTGCATTGCATGCTATAAGTATAGTGCTTGCAACTTATAATAGTTGCAGTTTTGGAATTTTTGTGATAATTTGTTGCATGTATTATGATGCTTGTATGTAATTCCAAAACCTGTTTTTTCCCCTTGATTATACTTTCCTTTTTCCCTCCTTAGATAGGAGTAGATAGTATAGATAGTATAGCAATAGCATAGCAAGACTGTTAAGGGGTTAGGAATAAAACATTTAAGTTAGTATGGACAGGGTACTTAAGGCTACAATATCTTAAGCCTGCAGAATTTCCAGTGGAAATTCCTACTAGAAGAGGGGGAATTTACTGTTGTGTGCAGATGCAAAGCATGGAATCCCTGCAAAGGTATAGGGAGAGCCTCACCCAGAATTCCAGGGGACCCCCCTGGAGAACTTTGGGGTGAGGGGCAGTTGAGAAGGGTTGAAGTCAGTTAATTGATGGGATTGGATGTGAGCAGATACTCTGCTTGTTTCTCCGGACTTGGGGTTTCTCTCTGAGAAACCATTGTAGCTTAAGCCAGTAGTTTCTACCCATAGGGTTAGCCTATTTGTCAGTTCTATTCTTCATTGATATAATTATATAATTATTTAGTAATTAGAGAATAAGATATTTATCTATAGCAATAGAGCCAGTTTAAGTTAAGTGCTTCATCCCTCCAGTGAGGAGGGGGAAGGGGGCATCAATTTAGCAGTTTAGGGTCACCTTTCATTTATCCTAAACCCTTCCTGGATTTATATAATTTTCCTTGTTAATTCCTAATATAACTTTTTACCTTCAAAGCTGTGCCTGATAATTATTTGGAAGATACTTACAATTCAGGCTGAACTTCTTGATTGAATCCTATTGGCTGCCAGTTTAAGATCTCTTCTGTCCTCAACAGTTAGATAAATAATTTCTATATATCTCCTCTAACTGACCTGAGAGGAATATATATTTAAGAAAGGAACATTATTGGGGTTTCAGCCAAAAGAGAAACTTACCAGAAGGATCCTATTGCTGTCTTCATTACCAACTGAATCAGAAGCAGTTAGAGGGGGAGGGGCTTGAGAGCCAGGAGAATTTTACCCCCTCCTTTTCCTCACTGTAGCCTGTCAATCTCTGTCTCTTAACTTAAAGCGTTATTTGGCCCTGAAACATTTATCTGCTTCTCCAAACTATCTGTTATTATAATCATAACACCATGGACAAGTAATAATTTCTCAATGCCCCCAACAACTGTCTAAGTTGGAGAGAAATTTACATTTGCATGAGTGAAAGGAATTTCAATATTAAGTTCCCCACACAGATGAAATCATTGACCTAGACTAAAATGTATAGTGGTTCTAGATCTAAGGAATTCATTAATGTAGAGAACTAACTGCTCATGAGGAAATTCTTTTGATCAATGCAAAACAAGTGTTTAGTAAGATATAGTCTTAGCAGATTTCCTAGGGGAAACTTGTCCATTGTCACAAAGCCAGTATATGGCAGAGGCAGTCCCAGGGCTTCCTAACTCTAAGGCCTCCTCTATCCATTATTCTGTTCTGTGTCTCTGATCATATATCAAGAGGGCAATCTTGAATAAAAATTGCACCATATTTGATAGTGGTACCATTTATATAATAATTCGGTAAACACACCAAGCCTGTAATCTACAGGATGACACAACCTTTGAAAACTGAAATGCTTACATGTTGCTTTAGCTGGAAGGTTAAAATATGCAAATTATGTAAAAACAAACTGTTAACATTACTTTCCAATAGCCTGATTTTGGAAATCTAGGCCTCATGTTTTAAAATACGGTACTCTCATTGGTATTAAAAAAAACTTATAAACTAAATGGTGTTCTTATCGTCAACTCACAAGTTATGCAAAAAATACCACAAGAATTTTAGATATTGAGATTCAAGATAACATGCCATTTTGAGACAATTTTATGAACACTATTAAGAGATTCACAGATGCAGGTGCACTCGGTGTACTCTTAAATAAATTCCGAATATTCCTTGTGACCAGGAGATACCTAGTTAGAGATAAATTCTTCCATCACACTGCATTCATTCACATTGGCTATTACTAGAGCCAGATAAAATTTCATTTTTTCATGTTCATATTTCAAATATCCTTGGGTTTTAAAATCTATAAAATGTAGCATCTTTCACCTGCCTTGAGACAACAATGCAAAATAAAAGTAGTAACTAGGATTTTTGAAAAGGAGACTAAGTAAAAATATGATCCACTTGCTCTTTTACAGCATAAGATAAATATAGCATTATGTAATTACAGAAAAGCTAACTTTGCATCATTCTTTGATGAAAGTCTTATTCCTAATTATATTAGCTGTAGCTTAAATCTCCAGATCATAAATGGGATTTTATAAGGTTGTTGGCCTAGATAATGAAGAATATATGTGTACTTCCTTTAGGGTAATTTGTTGGGGAACAAGGAGTATTTCTTCATATCTAGGGCAAGAAATTTTACATACACATAATAACGTAATTAACAGAAACAAAGAACAAAAAACTAGAACTCCTGATTTTACAGATGAAGAAACTGAGACCTAGAGCAGCCAAATTAATTGTCCATGATCACAGAGCTAGATAATGACAGAGCAGAGATTAGAATCCAGGTATTATGTCTCTCAATTTACATTTTTATCCACAAGATTACTCTGCCCACCTTTTAATCTCCTTTTCAAATGCTTAACTTTTTTTTTTTTAAATCACAAGTATGGCAGTAGACCTATCTGCAAAGACCTAAAGAAATAAAAAAAATCATAGCAATTCAAGTTGAAAGGTACTTTAGATATTATCTCATCTAAATCCTTTTTATTGATAAGTGAATTGAGACAAAGTTAGGATTAATGAGTTTTCCAAAACCATACTAGTAAATAACAAACTTAAGATCCAGTTCCAGGTACTCTGGCTTATTTTGGCATAATTTTCATGTATATTTTTAATTTCTAATCATCTTAAAGTGTTTATTAAGTCACCTTATTCTCTCTTAGGCACTGTCTAGATGCTATACAATGGACATGGTTTCTACTTCTAGGAGTTTATTAAAGTTAAAATCACCATTGATAAGTAGTTTTTGACCAGCAGAATTTCAACAGTCTACATTAGATGGAGAAATAGTAGGCAAACTTATATCCAGTTTTCAGATGACATGAATCTGGGAATAATATTGGATAACAGAAATGAAATCCAAAAAGAAATCAACAGGTCCAAGCAATCAGCAGCATCTAATTAGAAATTCAATAGGTAGAAATGTGAAGGCCTGCCCTTTAAGCCAACTTCATGAGTACTAAAAGAAGGAGGCATGACTAAGCAACACATCAAAGGCAGAACAAAAGGTTTTACTATATTGCAAGTTGAGTAAACTGTGGTGTGACATGATATAGAAAAATTCCACAACCTAATGTGATTGCAGATTCCATTAATGAGTAGGTATTATTTAGAATGGGGAAATTATAATCTGGTCATATTCCACTGACCAGACCATATCAGGAACAGCACTATTTTTTAAAACACTGATGGACTACAGTGCATCCAAAAAAAGAAGTGATCATGATAGGGAGAGGATTGGGGGAAAATACAATAAATCTATCAAGTGAAATCACTTGATTGAAAGCAAGTGATTGTTTGACCTGACACAGAAAAGACTGAATAGGTATAGGAGAGTCATACCCTAATATTTTGAGGGCTACAATTTAGAGAGGTATTAAACTTGTTTTGCTTGGCTCAATGGCCATAAAGTGGAGCAATGTGTCAAAGTTATAGAGAAGCCAAGTTTCAGTTTAATGTAAAAAGAAAAATGCCTAATAATCAGAGCTGTCCAGAAATAGAATGCACTGTTACAAGAAATAATAAATTCCCTAAACTGGTTATTTTTCAGTGGAAGTTACATGGGCTCAAGATGAAGGTATAAAGGGTATTCATCAGGGATAGGTTGGGCCAGATAAATTCTGAAGTCCCTACTAATTCTGAGATCCTTTGATTTGATAATTGAAATTAATGAATAAGATTCATAGAAATTAATAAAACATTAAAAATAAAAATTCAGTAAGATCAAATCGGATAGATTTTTGCCATAATAAATTTACCAGATTTAAATATCCAATCTAGATAATGTATGTAGAATTCTCCACAATCTTTAAAAGTCTATTTGAAAAAAAAAATTGACCAAAAAAAAGTCAATAGTATATAAACATTAAAAAAAAAAACCTTACCTTCCTTCTTTTAATCAATACTATCTATTGGTTCTAAGGCAGAAGAGTGGTAAGGGCTAGGCAATGTAGGTTAAGTGACTTTCCCAGGGTCACACAGCTAGGAAGTGTCTGAGGCCAGATCTGAACCTAGGACCTCCCATCTCTAGGCCTGTCTCTCAATCCACTGAGCCACCCAGCTGCCTCCTATAGTATATAAAGATTTAATAAGCAGATACTATATGTCAAGTCCTATACTAAGTGCTGAGAATACAGATACTAAAAAGGCAGCAACTTGCTTCCCCTCAAGGAACTTACACTCTTATGGGGGGAGTAGACAACACACGAAAGCAAGCTGAAAGGCAGGGGTAGGAAGGATAAAGGACTCTATCTGGCACCAGGGCATGATAGAGAAGGGCGAAGAAGTGCAGGGAAATGAAGAGATGGCTGACCTGAGAACCCACTTTAAATGTAGGGTTTGAAAGAAGTCTTCTGCTTCTCCCCCAGTTCGGGAAGGTTACAGAGGCAGAGTATACTAATAAGTGAGTACCAAGGCTAATATGATCTTTCAAGATGGTCAGGTTCCTGGTCAAATGGGAGAGAAAAAAGTACAGTTGGGTGAGAAAAAAATGTGTGTACATGTGTGTGCATGCATTTATGTACATGTACATAATACTTATGTATATATATATATATATATAAAATATTTTATAATACATTTGCATTTATACTACAGTTTATAAATGTTAGCTATTTTTATTATACTTATTAGACAATTCAAAAAGGATGTTCAACTATTTATTTGAATTAAATCTCTTTGATTTTCTTAAGAGAATTTCTATGAATAATCAAAGAGATGTGATTTCCTAAATGCAGGTTCCCTCCAACAAAGCAGGTCATCATACCTGTCCATTCACTCCAAATTTTATCCATGTCCTTCCCTCAAAAAGTTTGCCAAAGTAGGTCCACCTAATGTATTAAGAGCTTTTCTAATTCCCTTTTTTTTTCATCACAAGGACAATAGGGCATACGGGATGCTGATTGTTTGAAATGTAAAACAACATACATAACCTTATATCCTGACATTCTGAACTTAAACTTGAGTTGAAACCTGTCATTAACTTAAATCCTTCAAAGGTATCCACCACTATCATTTGTCAGAGCCAGCATAGTGTCCAAATGGAAGAAGAATTCCCTATAGATGGTGAAGTATTAGGTGCTCTTGTAGGCTGTATTGTGATAATTGCATCAAGTCCCATAAATTTGCAAAGACTCCTAGTCAAAAACTGTACCCACTCAAAATAATTTGGCTTAAGCATCAAGACAACAAAAACCAAATGGATAAAGAATGCTAACTGTATAGCTTATTGCATGCAATTAGATAATTACTATTTTTCCATTAACAAATACAGATTATGTCTATATAGTTTATACACATATACTTTCTGTCTTTGACATATTTGATTAGTTCGACCAAGATTTGCTCAGGAAAAAAATAGGCTGAAATTGCCTCTGTGAACTTATGAAGTTCTTTAGAGGTCCTCAGATTTCTCTATGAAACAAACATCTATGTTTCATTATCAATATTTGTCAGTACTGTATGAGTACAAGATATAGACATATTCCATATGGGAAAAATTGAAAGTGACTCAGTCAAAGAATAAATGAAAGGTTCGTGCTAGGAGTAAAATGTTGTAACACCTTATGAAGAGAAAATTGTGAAGAAATGAAGAAAAATGCCATCAAGACAATGAATGGATAAAAAAAGATAATCTGATCATGTGGTGAGATAAAAAAAGATAAACCAATCATGTGGTGAAATGGCAACAACCAATTGACTCTTTCTATCTGTTTTGTGTCTTCTAGTATCATCCTTAAATTGTGAATCACTTAGTTCAGTTTGATCCTTTGTCAAACTCTTGTTAAAGTATTTTTATCTTCTCCATCACTTCTGTGTTTTAAGAAAGGATGCTGCTCATAATCTTCTACCATCATTCTCCAAGCCTGAGGCTCTTTTCTAAACCAAAACTGTCTTGTGCCTACAGTTTGTCTGCACTTAGAGTATGTCAAATGTTTGCTGATTAAAGAACATTAACTCCTTTACATTGAATAAACTTCTTTATTAAATTATTGAAATAGATGTTAGCATACTTTTCTCTGTCTACTAGCTTCCTTGAAGGTAACATTTCAATAGATTTGGAGTTGTTTTAATTGTATATTACATCTTTTTTTCTCAATTATATTCTTTCTTCTAGCTCTGTGGTAATTTCTATCCTCGTTTTTACAAATTGGTTACTCTGACTATAGAAAGACAGAATTCAGGAATGATTCAGAAATGATGACCCTATTGATCTATCAATTAATTAGTAAATTATTGGTTTAATAAATACTTACCTTTTTAGGCATTGGATGTGCAGAAAATGAAAGAATCCCTATTCTTTCCATTCAAAAAGCTTTAATTCCACCATAAAGGAAATATAAACCTATTTAAGAATATGCCAAAAAATACATGAGAAACTGCCAGAAGTCTCTGGCAGCCAGGGAGGGGATCATTAAAGATTTTATGTGGAAAGTGGCATCTGATGAGTTTTGAAAGAAATTAGGGATTCTACAAGTTGGATGTCAGGAAAGTATGAGATTTCCATTCATGGGAAACAACCTGTGTAAAAAGTATAGAATTAAGAGATAAATGTTCTGTATAAGGTACAGCAAGAAGGTTGGTTTGGATGGACCATAGATTATGTGAAAGTATAATAAGGGAGAAATGCTAAATTGACAGGAATCGTGAAGAACTTTAAATAGCAAGCAAAGAGTTTGCACTTGATCCCAGAGACATTTGGGAACTTACATTTATTAAGAGAGGAGTGGCATGGTCAGATCTATGCCTTAGAAAAAGTATTTAGAATGAATGGGCTTGGGGCAAGAAAGCCATTTGGGAAGCTTTTCTAAATCAGAAAAGGTGAGAAAAAGGCCTGAATTAGGGATATGAATATGTGAATAGAAAGAAGGTGAAGGATAATGTAAGAGATGTAAATGTAGAATTGCTGTGATGTCAACCAACTTTCTATGTGGGGTGAAGATGAATAATGTATTGAGAATAACACAAAGGCTTTGGACCTGGTAATGCAGAAGGGTGCTGATGTCCTTAACATAAGTGGAAAAGTTCAAAAAGGAGTGGATTTTGGGGAAGAGATAAAGAATTCTGTTTTGGCCATGTTGAACTTGAGGCCTTATGAGGAATGCAGTTTGAAATATCCAGTAGATAATTTTCATCTTAAAAAAGGGATTTATAATATATAGATACTCTCATTTCTTATTCCTAATGATTGTCCCCATATACTTTTCATTTCTTACCTCTTTCCATGGCACTGAAGCCACCAAGTTTTTGGTTAGTATCAAAGTCTATGTTAATTTAATTTGGACTGTATTATTGAGACCTTTAGAGAATTGCTTTCTTTCCATCCCCTCTGACATGTGTAAGCTGTAATTATCTTCATCATTGTCTCCTTATCAATATTTATTATAAGCAGAGCAAAATGAAATAAGCAAATATCACATGAAACTAAGCTCTTCATTGAATTCGGATTCAACTCCACCAATTCCTTTTTCTCTCCAGGGAGAATTTTTGAGCCATTCTTCTATTTAGATGCAACTTCCTCTAGTCATCTCTTAGGTCTTATATGGTTCAAGGGCAGCTAGGGACCTCTGTGGATTGAGAATCAGGCCTAGAGATGAGAGGTCATGAGTTTGAATCTACTCAGATACTTCCTAGCTGTATAATCCTAGGCAATTCACTAACCTCCAGTTGCCTAGCCCTTACTGCTCTGCTGCCTTGGAACCAATACTTATATCAGTTCTAAAACAGAAGGTAAGGGGTTAAAAAAAAGACTTCATATGATTTCTTTATTTAGTAGTGATATGTCCTTTCATTAGTTGATTAAAAAGAGACTCAAATTTAAGGGACCAAGAAGAAAATTAATTATTTAGGTGACCTAAAATGTATTTTTCATAACTCCTCTATCCTCTTTTATGTTACACCATTACCACTGCTGCAGAAATACAAGAAAACTTAAATGTTTTTTAAATTTGTTTCACAGATCAGTAAGGCCAAAATATTCAAAGATCATGTGATCAGCTTCCTATTGATATGCCAGTCAGTGCTTAAGTATGATCTTCCTTGGAAAGTAGATCAAAATTTATTTTAGGGTCACATGTTTAAATGTGGTTATATAATTTTTTACTCATGAAAACTTCATACTTAGTTTGAGAAAAATATTTGAAAATTATTAAATGCCAGTTATTTAAACTAATATTAGCTGAAAATTAAGGTTTGGTCCCATTCTTAATTGTATTTGGCATGGAAATGAATATGTTTTAAATGCAGTTTTTCACTATTTAAGAAAAGAATGTCCAAAACATTTTTATTATAGTATTAAAAGTGATGGGCATTTTGACTAATTAACAAAATCAGAAAAGTTACGTAACTAAATAATTAATCTTTGGCTTTGGTCATAAGTGTGTTATCTGGTCATGGTTCTTACTCATATAACTGTCTATATTTACAAAAAAACATCTATCTCCATAATCAGTTTCTTTAAATGAAATAACCAGACAGTCTCACAGGAATGTGAAGTACCATATAAAACCAAGTGTTTAAAGTAATTTCCTTTAAATTATGTTAGGGTTTAATTTGAATTAATAGGATTTTTTACTCAGAGTTGTGATTTAATTTATACAGGGAAATAAAAGCATAGAAACTCCCTTCACTGGGCCTTAGCAGCTCCTCTTTAATATGTAGTCAGAAAGAAAGAAGGAAGTAAAGAAGCAAATAAGTTTGCATTTATTAAATATTTACTATGCACCAGGCACTTCAGTACATGCTTTAAAATCATTACTTATTTGATTCTCACAAGAACTCTTGGAGGTGAGTATTATTATTATTATCCTTATTTCACAGTTAAGGAACTTGAGAAAAAGAGAAGTTAAGTGACTTGCCCAGAGAGTCATTGGTAGGATTATCTGAGGGAGCACTTGTCTCAGGTCTTCCTGACTGCAGGACTAGCTTTCAATCCACCATACACTCTCCCTGGGAAAGAACCTTTGAGATGCATATTTGGGACTCTAATGAATTCAAGGAATGTCTATCAAATAATAATACTTTAAAAAAAGAATGAGTGGGTGTTTATGTGCACTTGCTTGTGTTTATATAACTACATTCAGATAGTTGTTCATGAAATATAAATCAATTTGTTATTTTAAACATTTTTGTCATGGTCTGTGAGTTGCTGATTTAATTGAACATATTTATTTTTACACAGTTATTGGTAGAGTAAATTACAACAAAGTTCCCAGCAACATTGCATTATTTTCTAGGTTTTACTATTGATTGACAGAATAGACTAGAGATTTATCCAGAAATTAAAATTTTTAATTTGATTTAGAGATTATCACTAATACTTCACTGGAGACTTTTTTCAATAAAGATGTCACTTCTATAAAATTATTTTCCCTTACATTTTCAGTTCCATCTTGTAAACCAAGCATTAAGAAGATTTTTTTAAACAGCATAAATGAGAGGATTTATCTCCATCAAGTTTAGGTATACACACTTAGGAATGAGCTAATATTTTCAATGATTTTGATTGCATTGAAGCAGTTATTTTTCTAAGTCCATTCCTCCATTGAGAAAAAATAATGACTTTGTGTGGGTGTAAATGCTTATAATATCTATTTAGGGAGAAAACAATTCAGAAAGAAGTGTTATAATACCTGATTATCACTGAATGTAATGTTGCTATTGCTGTATTATGCCACAGAGTGAATAAAAAATTTTCCAAGAGAAATCTACAATTGAAATTTGCCTTTCAATTCAATTTTTCTATGCTTTTCCTTTTATTAGGACCTTGTACTCCCTACTCCCAAAAAATACATTAGAAATCACAAGTGAGCATGCTATTGCTTTATTCTACTTTAATTATGTCTCTATTATGAAGCAAAACTCAAAATCTTACCTATTGGATTTGCATTTTTATTCTTTACTTAATTGGGAAAAAATGGGATCCTTCAGGAGTCAGGGTAGTATACTATATATATATTTTTATATATACATATATGATATTATGTTATATTGTATTATATTATATTGCATTAAATTGTATTGTATTTTATGATATGATAAGATATGATATGATAAGATATGATATGATATGATATGATATGATATGATATGATATTATGTTATATCAAAGTGGCTCTGGAGGCAGAGGAACTGGGTTTAAATCTTGGATCTGCCCCTTCCTAACAATATGATTGGGGCAAAATCATTTGACTTCTCTGGGGCTCAGTTCTTCATCTATAAAATGAGGGCATTGGATGGTGGTCTGTGAGATCCTTTCCAAACAAACTACTATTTGTAGTTAAGTGTTTTCTTTTGCTTTCACTTTTCTGTTTCCCAGAAACTAAAATGTAATAAGGAAGGATTATGTTCTGGGAGGAAACTATTTTCTCTACACAGGCATCTGCCCTTATTGCTCTTGCTGCCATGGCTGAAATCCTTTTACTATTTTCTACTGTTCAAACAAGAGTGCTTTTTGGCCAAGAGCAGAAAGGAGATGGGGAGGTCAGAAGGGGATGAAATTCTTCTTTATTTTCCTTTAGGGAAAGCTGTGGCCTGATATTTTAGGTCTTAGCAATTACTAAATACAGTTCAAATTGGGCTCAAACACTTCCTACACACTTGGGCTAATCACCTGAAACTCTGTTTGCCTCAGTTTTCTCATCTGTAAAATCAAGAGTAATAATAGCACCTTCCTCCAAGGGTTGCTGCAAAAACCAAAAAGGGCATTTGTAAAGAGCTTAGTCCAGTGCCTGGCATATTGTAAATATATATAAATGCTAACTATTCTCATTTATTATCATCTAGCATGATTTCATCTGATGGTTCTATAAGCAAGTCACATGATCACACATAAATATGGAGCTAAACATTGAAAGGCTCAAGAAACCACTGGAATTCTTGCTGTTGCAGACTAATATAGGACCCTTGGATAGTCAGAAGTAATATCCATTCAAATGTTCCTTTTCGACATTCAGAAGAAATAAGAGCTGGAGTTCCGGTAAGATGGCGGTGTAGACAGAGCGAATCTTAAAACCTCTGCACCCTTACCCACCGAGATAGAAAACAATGTGCTTCGAGAAGAAAGGGGACCGAATCTAAGAACGGGACAGAGTAGGGGGAACCCTACTGCAGCACAACTAAAGAGGTACGGCAAGAAAAAGGCTTCAATACCTGAACTGTAAAGAAAAAGGCTTCAATACTTGAACTGTCAGGACTGAGGGTGTAGAAGGGGAATCCCAGGATCCCAGGATGCCTCCCCCACATGCTGTGCCGAGTCTCCAGCTGCCCGGGAAATCTCAGGGAGAGAGGGCCTTGCTGGCATAGGACTCAGGGAGTCAGACACAGACACTGGAGAGGTGACTGGAGGAGAAAACCAGAGAAACACAGCAAAAATGCCCAGAAGATGGTGGCTTAGAGAGTGCCAAACCCCAGAGCGCAGACAACTTGGCTTCCTCATACCGAGATAGAGAACGCAAGGTTTCACGAGGAAAGGAAACCGGATCAAACACAGCGGATACTGCAGGGGGACCCCACTTCTGGAGAGCTCAGTTCACCAAAAAAAACCCTGCTCCTTCTTGTCACCCCACCTTTTTTGGTTTGTTTTTGTTTGTTTGTTTGTTTTTCCCTCCCCTCAAGGCTTTGAGGTTTTAGCCTCAGGGCAGACTAATCCAATCCATACAGATTTAATCCCAACAATTGGACCAACAAGAAGTCTTCCAAGGGCAGAGAAAGTAACTTACCCCTGGGGGGAAGATCTTTCATCAAAGATCATTAAATACATCTGCTCAAATTAGCAGAACAAGGAAGGGAAAAAATATGAGCAAGCAAAAGAAAAAGAGAAAAGAAATGACAATTGACCACTTCTTTCAAGGAAGTGAAAAGAGAGCAAATGAAACAGAAATAGAAGAAGAGGAAGTAGTTCCAGTGAACTGGACACAGGCTTTGGAAGATCTCAAAATTCAATTAACTCAAGAATTTAAAACTCAGTTAATTCAAGAACTTCAGGAACTCAAAAAACAATCAAGAGAGGCTGAAGACAATTTGAAAAAGGAAATACATGAGCTAAAACAAGAAAATAAGGTCTTAAAAGCCAGAATTGGCCAGCTTGAAAATGAAGCAAAGAAGGCAAAAGATGATCTACAAAGAAAATCGGACCAGAAAGAGAAGGATGACCAAAAAGCCAGGAATGAAATTCAGTCTTTAAAAAACAGAACTCAACAACTAGAAGAAAATGACTTCACAAGGCAGCAAGAATATATTAAACAAAATAAAAAACATAAAAAATTTGAGGAGAATATGAAATACCTCATTGATTCAACCAAAGATCTGGAGAACAGAGCTGGAAGAGATAACTTAAGAATTATTGGTTTACTAGAACATCATGATAAAAGAAAAAGTTTAGATAGCATTTTACAAGGAATTATCAGAGAAAATTGCCCAGAAATTCTTGAACAAGAAGGAAAAGTGGAAATTGACAGGATCCACAGATCACCTCCTACATTTAATCCACAACTGACTACTTCCAGGAATATTATAGCCAAATTCAAAAACTACCAGACCAAGGAAAAAATATTACAAGCTGCTAAAAAGAAGTCATTCAG
>NC_058130.1:352875544-352876319 GCF_016433145.1 Gracilinanus agilis | reverse complement strand
ATATTGAGCAGTGTTATTTCCTCATTGTTTATACTGCCTTTAATCAGGATGTAATGACCTTCCCTGTCTTTTTTAATCATACCTATTTTTACTTTGGCTTTGTCAGAGATCATGATAGCCACTCCTGCCTTCTTTTTCTCATTTGATGCCCAAAAGATTTTGCTCATACCCTTAACCTTGAACTTGTGTGTGTCTACCCGCCTCATATGTGTTTCTTGTAGACAACCTATGGTAGGATTTTGGTTTCTGAACCACTCTGCTATTTGCTTCCGTTTTATGAGTGAGTTCATCCCGTTCACATTCAGAGTTACAATTGTTAGTTGTGTATTCACTGACATTTTTTGTATCCTCCCCTAGACCCACTCCTTCTTATTGCACTATTTTCTTTTATACCAGTGGTTTGCTTTCAGCCAGTATCCCTTATCCCCTCCCTTGATTGACTTCCCTTTCTGTCCCCTCCCTTGTTGTTCCCTTATTTTTGTTTTTTTAAAGACCGAATGAATTCCCTCCCCCTTCTTCTTCCCTCCCTTTTTGGCCTCCCCACTCCCCTGCTCCCTTTGGTTTATCCCTTCTGACTTTCTCAGTAGGGTTAGATGGAGTTTTTTATCCAGATGGATAATAAAGCTACTCTTCCTTCTCCGGGTTGATTATACTCAGAGTAAGGTTTGATTATTACCTCTTAATGCTCTCTTCCTCTCCTTCTTATGGTAGTATTTATCCCCTCCCCTTCCCATGCCCTCTTTGTGTGTAATAGAATATCTTATTTTTCTTATTT